>NC_135611.1:78353189-78655000 GCF_053574225.1 Canis aureus | reverse complement strand
AAAAAAGATCAAAATTGCTACTCCAGCCTCAATTATCCCTATTTCTTTTTCTGTATTTTAACAACTTGAACATTCTTAGAAAAAGTGAATGCAGAAATAATCTAACAAGATAGCATTTAAAGGAGAGCAAATTTTCATTGATAAAGGCCATTGTTCTTTAAATGACAGATACCCTCAGACATCCCCATCCTAAACTAAAGGAATATATTACTTTTTGATCTGGAGGTTGGGCTCTTGCCTCTAGGAGGTGCTCTACTTTATTTCTTGTGACACATGGGGCCAAGGAAGCAGGCTCACTTCAGTTGGTGGCTGCCATACCTGCCATGGCCAAGAGGATCCACTGGGGTAAAGAGGATCTGGGAAGGATTCACAATATCTTATTTTTTCAAAGGGGTAAAATAATTATTTCCTTGATTCTTTTTAAATAAGTACCTCAGAAGTATGGGCTCCTGGCATATGTGCTTTTTTTCACATTTGAACTGCCTTAATAATTTAAAATACATATATATGCGTAATGTAAAAAATTATCAAAGCCCATCCTTGGTTCTATGAACTCTAATTGTGGGCTTTACCAATGAACTTTGATTTCCAAATCTATCTTCAAACTATTAATTTACCATCTCCTTATTTCTGCTTACCACTACTACCACCCCACAGAAAAAGGGAAAAGGAAAAAAAAAAAGTTTTCCTTAATTGGGGGAATTTCAGTTATTTGATAACATTGTCAGCTTGCTCAGAAAAAGCTCACCCCTTTCTCCATGCATTTAAGAAATAAAAGTGTTTTGTTTTGTTTTTTCAATACACATTACTTTGGCTGCTGGGATAAAGAACTGGCTATAGTGAAGTGCCAAGCCCTCAAGTAGGAACCACCTGCTGTGCTGCTGAACCCGGAACCATCCCCAGCACTCATGGAATATTTATGGGCCACAGTGGCAAGAGAGCAACACAGGGCAGGGAAAACAGTGATCAGCGAAAGAGGGGTTAACAAAACACTCTTCACTATATTGTGGGAGTTACGAATGTGCAACCCTAAGCCTTTGCCAGTTTTATTTGCATTTAGGAGATGGTCTCCTGTTATGAGGAAGTATGACCCTAAGACCTTTCACTTGACCTTTCTCTGCTAATTCTAGCAATGTGAAATAAGACTTCCCACCAAGGGGCAGCCAAAGGTGGAACGGCCAACTAGAAATTTCATTTCCCAACCAAGGGAACATTTCAATTTCTAGGAAATCAATTGAGCTTCTATTAAAAACAATGACACATCTATGTGCTTTCCACAAATAGGTTGCTTCTTGTTGGAAGGCAGAAAGCCACCCTCCCTGGAGCCTCCAGATGAGCCCTGATTTATCCCTTCTGCACCAGGAATCATGTGAGCTGAAAGGTCAGGCAGTTAAAGATTTATGCTTTGTTTTATAAGATTGCTCAGAGAGAGAACTCTTTTTCCTCTCTTGTTTATTTTTTATCCTCCCCAGCCTGTCGTCCATTTTTCTGCCCAAACTAGACCATAGAAAGGGAAATGGGAAAATGTCCTGTAATATGAGCCCAGGAGCTTGCCATGTCCCCAGATGGCAGGATATGTGAACCAATGAGGCTAACCTCCCGTGGCCAGCCACTACAACCCACCCAGAAAGGGGCACATGCATCACTGTGCCTTGTAAATCTTTTTTAACCTCAGTTCTGAACTGGGATTTATTTGTTTTTCTAGGCAGATAGATCTGGCTCTCTCTGGACCCTACAAAATGATCTGTCACTGTCTACCCTGACAGTCTGTAATAAAGTCAGCTTGCCAGGTCTAGCAAATTGATGCCGTATCTTAGATCATGTTATGTTTTTTTCATTTATTAGATTCCCATCTTAGGCCACCCAGACATTGGTCTTTAAAGCACACACCTCCATCTCCCACGCTGGGATATCTGTCTGAGCAGGACATTACACAGGACGAGGGCTATGTGTGTTTATCACTTGCTTTCTGGGTATTCTTATTAATGCCTATTATTATTGACATGGTAATATTTAGGGAAATAACTAGTCCATAAGCTGAAAGGTGAAAACCAGGAAAATAAATCTTCAGCATCTACAAATTTTTAACCAGTGTGTTAACCTTTTATCAACCTCATTTGTTTCTCTCCCAATCTTTTTTTTTTCCTAGTTTATTTAACAATATCATCATGACTGTGAATAGAGCTAGATATCCACCAGTGTGCTTTGACTACTCTTCCCCCTTCATCTTCACATTCAGGCATCTCCATATATTACTGATTAAGCCTGGAAATGGCCCCTGCTTCACTGCAGCCCTCTGTCATCTCTCATTTGGATTATTGGGATAACCTTGGATCTGACCTCTCTGACTGTGGTCCTTTCCCATTATAGTCTATATCCCTCCTTCATAGTCCACGAATCTCAAAACATCATACTCCTCTTTAGAACTATCAATGCCTAACCACCCCCCTTTTTTGTCCTAATGCAAAGTTCAAAATGCTCAGATGGTTTCTCTTTACTTTCCAGACTCATTTGTTGCCATTCCTTTCACCCAGATACTTGTGTGCTTGCTCCAGTACCCTGCAATCCACCATGACTTTCCACATCTCCATACATCTATTTCAGAAGTTTCCTCTATCTGGAATGACCACCCCCCTTTTACCTCAGGAAAACAAACACATATAAAAATTGGATTTTCAGGGTCTTTTTCTTTTTAAAAAAATGTATCTATTTATTCTTGAGAGACACACAGAGAGAGGCAGGGGCACAGGCAGAGGAAGAAGCAGGCTCCTTGCAGGAAGCCCAATGCGGGACTCGACCCCAGGACCCTGGGATCACTCCCTGAACCAAAGGCAGACACTCAGTCACTGAGCCACCCAAGCATCCCTTCAGGATCTGTTTCAAATGTCATCTTCATGAAGCATCCCTCAACATGTTCAAGATAAATTAAGCTGTCCTGCCCTTTTTTCCTATGCTGCCTCTTTATTCATCTGCTAGGGAAGCACATATATCTGCCTTACAACTTACAACCGTTTCTTATTTTCCCCATGGAAGACTATGAATTGTCTGAAGTCAGAGTATATGTCTTTTATGTCTCTACCCCTAGTAATGGATGCAATGTTTAGTCATTAAGGCTACAATACTTTGATCAGCTACAGGAACAGGACAAATAATTTAATTGAGGACCTGAAAGTATTTGGCTTTTGCAAAAGATTGCTTGAAAAGAACTACATATATACAGTCTATAGTTATCTTCTAAAGGCTTATAATCTCAATCACATTCAGGCACTTCAGTTTAGATTGAAATGGGTTCACTTCGACAACTTTTCTTCTTAAATATCTTATAATATTTAAATATTATAATATCAAATTTTAAGTCCTGAGACTTGCAGTGACCTTGTAGAAGTCAACTACTGATTTTTTGGATCTTCTCTAGGTGAAACTCTAGATCTTTAGGGCATTTACCACTCCTTCATTGTGTACACTCTGCTGAAGCTGTTAAACACAGCTCTGGACCTTATTTTACTTTATTATTTATTTATCTTTCCAAGAGTCTTTTAAATTTATTTTTTGCATAGGTAATACATTCACATGTTTCCAAAAGTATTGTTCCTTCCCCTTTCTCTACCCAACCTATTACAACTATTTCTTTTGCTTCCCTTACTTTCCTGTCTTCTCTTTCTATAAATAAAAGCAAGTAAGGATATATATTCTTACTTTTCCATCTTTCCCACACAAAGGATATGTGTTAGTCTGGGGCCTCTGAAAAGCTGTTGCCAAAACAAAATTAAATGTAAGAATAGTTCCCAAAGTTGTAACTGTTGGGTGAAAGGGAATTTGCAATTATAATAAATACTTCTAAAATTGTTCTCTTTGGGGATCCCTGGGTGACTCAGCAGTTTAGCCCCTGCCTTTGGCCCAGGGTGTGATCCTGGAGTCCCGGGATCAAGTCCCACAATAGGCTCCTTGCATGGAGCCTGCTTCTCCCTCTGCCTGTGTCTCTGCCTCTCTCTCTCTCTCTCTCTGGGTCTCATGAATAAGTAAATAAAACCTTTAAATAAATAAATAAATAAATAAATAAATAAATAAATAAATAAATAAATAAATAAAATAATTGTTCTCCCTAGGGACTGCACCATTTTGCACTCCCATTGGCAAAATATGAGATTGTTAGTTTCTCTTAATTTTGCCAAAAGAATGTACTGTCGAACTTTTAAATTTTGTCAATCTGCGGTATGATTTTAATTTGCATTTATCTTATTATGAGTAAGTTTTAACATCTTTTCATTTTTTTAAGAGTCATTGGTATTTCTTTTTCTATGAACTGTTTATGTCCTTTACAAATATTTCTAGTGGCTTATTACCTACTCTTTATATATAAGGGAGGATTAGCTTTTGCCTGTAATAAGATTTGCAATATTTTTTCAGGTTGTAATTTATCTTTTGGCTTTGTTTATGGTCTATTCCTCCATTCAGAAGATACTCTGTTATCTATTACTATTATCTATTATCTTAGTCTGTTATTTATTTATAAAATAATTAATCATTTACTTTACGGTTTCATAGATAACAAGAAACACTTTACTCTCTCTAAGGTTCTGAAAAAAAACAACAACAGCCAAATTATGGAAAGAGTTCAAATTGGATACATGTTTGAGGAGAATAGACATTAACTCTTCTTTAAAAGTTAGGTAGAATTTGCCTATGAAGCCTTTTGGCCCTGGAATTTGTTTGTTGGGATTTTTTTGATTACTGATTCAATTTCTTTGCTAGTTATAGGTCTATTTATGTTTTCTACTTCTTCCTCTACCAGTTTTGCTAGTTTATATGTTCATAGGAATTTCTCCATTTCTTCCAGGTTGTTCCATTTGTTGATATATCATCTAAATTCATTCTATGGGGCCAGTATTACCCTGATACCAAAACCAGATAAAGACTCCACTAAACAAACAAACAAACAAACAAACTACAGGCAATATCCCTGATGAACATGGATAGAAAAATTTACATTTACTTATATATCTTAGCTATATCTATATAATGGAATATTACTTGGCCATCAAAAAATGAAATCTTGCTATTTGTAAGGATATGGACGGAGCTAGAGAGTATAATGCTAAGCAAAATAAGTCAGAGAAAGACAAATACCATATGATTTTACTCATATGTGGAATTTAAGAAACAGAACAAATGATCATGAGAGGGAAAAGAGAGAGCCAAACCAAGAAACAGACTTTTAAGTTTAGAGAACAAACTAAAGATAGTTACCAGAAGGGAAGGGGTGGAGAATGGGTGAAACAGGTGATAGAGAATAAGGAATGAACCTGTTGTGAGGAGCATTTGCACTGTATGTTGATTAACTAGGATTTAAATAAAAACTTAAATAAAATAAAAAATAAAAGATACATATTTATTCTAGTGATATGAAGCTCTATCATACACTAATATGTATTTGTTCTAGTTCTGGACATTTTCATCTACTCCATTTATCTGCTAGTCTATTCATGCACAAGTACCATACTGCTTTAATAATTAAGGCTATAATAGTTTTTGTTTGTTTAGTTCTGGACCTTATTTTAACCAAATTGGGGACATATGATTTATGCCAATTCAAAGATCCCCCCACCACACACCTAGAATTAGAATTTTGAGCCTTGTTATAAAAATTGGGGAACCCTTTGAAAACTTCTAGTTACACACAGAAAACTATTATTTTTTGTTTCTGAGCCAGGTTCTAGAGAATTCCTGTTAATTCCATAACCTACAGTTTCCTTCCAATTCTTGTTTTTTTGCTCAAGTTATCCAGATTCATTTTAGGGTAGGTGAAAAGAAAGTCCAGAAGCATCTTCTGATTAATAAAATATTGAACTTGTTTACTATAGTCTAGGTGTTAAATATGTTACACTCATCGGTTATACTTCAATTGGTAAGCTACACCGATTGGTAAACTAAGATATATAGAAACATATGGATATAATCTGATTATTAATGTAGTCAAATAATTCATGCCTAAAAATTACTTTTTTAGATAATATTAAGAACTGAAATAATAAAAAGTTCTATGTAAAAAATTTTATTCCAATCCTCCCACCTCCTAAGAAATCCACATATGTAGTTTGGTGTATATTCTATTATTAATAGTGTAAATGAAGGGGGAGCAGGATATTCTACCCAGAAATATGCCTCTTTGGAAAAGGGTTATTTTGAGCTAAATATTTTAAGAAACAGGAGACCCAGAAAAAGCTCTGAAAACAGAGTAGAAGTTACCGCTTCGTAAGGGAAATTTACATTTATAAAGGGAATCTCCATTTCTAAAGGGCGTCTCCTTCTCTAAACTAAAAAGAAAAGGATGACTCTAACTCACAGGAGAATCTTATCAATGGAATAAGCACAGGCTTAAATCTGCATAAAAAATCTTATCCCTGTTTACCAGGCTTCTCCTGCTCACCTTCCCATCCAGACTCCCCCACACCCTTTTCTTTTGTTTTTCACGGAAATATTTAAACTTGAAATGTAAGGGTATCTTTCAGGTATACACAGGATATACATGTTAATAAATGTCTGCTTGCTTTTCTCTTGTTCATCTGTTTCTTGTTACAGGGGCCCCAGCCAAATATTTAGAAAGCTAGAGGGGGAATTATTTTTTACTCCCCTTCATGAAGGTTCTATAATGTTGACTCACTACCTTTTTCCCTATAAGTTTTTTACCCCCAATGCAGCAATGGTATCAAAGAGAGAAAATAAGGCAGTATGAATACACAATACATTTCATTTATTTACAAAAACTATTAAAAAATTAGAAAAAGATACAATAATTTTCTTGTACCCACAAAGTTCTAGAGTATGCAAGCTCAGGAAAATCCCTTTGTACCATTAACATGAGTCTGTCCCATTTTGACCTGATTCTCTATCACAGCAGAAATTCCTCCTACTCTTCCCAGACTTCTAAGGAAACATCTAAACCACATGTTATTTTATGCCTGATAACATTACTTTATTGCATAAACATTTCTCAGTAAAATAATTATGAAGAGTGGTACCTATTGTTAGAGAAACAACATACACACAAAAATCTCTAGTGTTCCGTTTTTTCAAACTATAGTCTTGTTCTGTGCTTTTACTCTTGTAGTTACAAGACTACATCCTTCTGCAACATGGAGCTTCTTATCTTGTCCTTCTCTAGGATTTCTTATTGGCTTATAAGTGTTCCCCTGAAGTCACTGATATAAACGGAATACATTTCTAAACTAAATGGATGTGGAAAATAAAGGCAAAAGAAAAAGTTAAATTTCCTTACTACTTATAGCCCATTGACAAGTCCGTGAAACAGGCCAAGTGACCTTCCTCTGGGAGCTCGGCTGCCTCCATGTTGACACTTTGCTAAAGGCAAAAGATAATCTTAGCCTGACCATCTAGGATCTGTGAGTCTGTTTTAAATATATAAAAATTCCTTTGGAAATTTAAGCTTCCTTTATCTCTACCCCCCACCAAGATATATGTTAGCAATCATCCTCCAAGCATATGGCCCACTGATGTACGTCTGAAGAGTATCATGGCTGAGTTTTTGCTAAACAGTAATAAATGACCTTTTCCTAACAATAGTGAGCACCCTCAGGGTATAGGAAACCTTGTTTCCAAAATCCTTGGAGGTTTGTGCTGTCTCTAACCCCCTTCCAGCTTGAAAGAATATAATGGGCCACTCTTCATGACCAGGTGCATTTCTTTCTGCCCATGGGTCCTGTCCCATGGTTTAATAAAACCACCTTTATGCACTGAAGATATCTCAAGAATTATTTCTTGGCTGTCAGCTCTGAACCCACCATTTCCACATCATAAACTGATGACACTTACCCTCCTTTTGAAACTTGTTTGACTTCTGACTTAACTACCCAACATAGGTCACTATATTTACAATACCAAATTCTGATATGAGCCAACTTTAATTCAAATCCAGGTGCTATTATAAACTCACAATGTGAGTGGGGAAAATGCTAAAATCCTCCCTACATTAGTTTTTTTTCATCTGTAAAGTGAGTCTAAGTGTATTAGCTTCATACAAATGTTTTGAGGATTAAATGAAATAATGCACATAAAGCTCCAGATATATTGCAGGGTGCATAGTTAGCCCTCAATGAGAGTTAATAATTTTGATGACAATGAGGAGAAGGAAGAGGAGAAGGAGGATAATGTTAATGACTGTAGTGATAATGTCCTAATTTAATGCGAATAGAGAAAGAGCAATCTATACTATACTGAATACATTCACTTTCCAGTCCCCTCCATGCCATGAAAAATGACAACACTTAAGAAAATGCAGAGAGCAATAAAAGAAGTCATCTTCTCCAATGTGAAGCAGATATCACAGTCTTATTAAAAATTTTTCACAATAAGGAAGATGATGCTATTGATGTGGGAGTAGAAGGCTAGGTGAGGACAAAGCATGGAGCTGATACCTGGCAGCCTCTCCCACCCCTGCCCCACACTCTTGGGTGGTATATGCATGACATTCCTTCAGGAAGATCCCCACTGTCTTAATGTTAATGGCTTGCTAGAGGGAAAAACAACCTTAACTTGATGATGACCTGGCCTCCAGTATCTTGTAGGTCCACTTTAGTATAGGATTTTCAAAGTCCTTTTGAAAATCTCCTTTTTCCTCATCTCCCCCAACTCCCAAGTATATAATCAAATCACCCCTGACAACCGCGGTAGTATTAGGGATATTTTGAACTCTTTCTGCCCACGGGTCCTGTCCCCGTGCTTTAATAAAACCACATTTTTGCAACAAAGATGTCTTAAGAATTCCTTCTTGGTCATTGGCTCCAGACTTCAACCCGCCATACCTCACCTACATTTGAAAACCGTGTCACTGTGTTAATGGGAAGTTTTCTCTCTGGTGAATATTGGCATCCTATACTAAATTAGACCTTTCAGTCTACTCTAGAGCATCTAGAGTGCCAAGCCTTGTCTTTGATATAGTGCTTCATTTTCATATTGATGCTCTATTCCAGTGTGCTCTAAGAAGAAAGCATATGTACAAAAATGATGGCTGGTAGCCCTACTTCAAAAATTGTTTTCAAGGTGCTGAGATCCAATATCAAATTAATTGTAACACAAGATAACAGGAGGTCCAAGGATGAGGATGGAGCTCATCCAAACTTTGCCACTTACTTCCTGTATGACCTTGAATACATTCCTTAGCTTTTTGGGATCTCAGCATTTCCAAATAAGTTGGATGTGATTGTAGAAGCTGCTTTCAGGCAATCAACATCAACAATGGAAACCTGGGTTTCCATGTAGAAGGGCCTACAGGGATCCCTGGGTGGCGCAGCGGTTTAGCGCCTGCCTTTGGCCCAGGGCGCGATCCTGGAGACCCGGGATCGAATCCCACGTCGGGCTCCCAGTGCATGGAGCCTGCTTCTCCCTCTGCCTGTGTCTCTGCCTCTCTCTCTCTGTGTGACTATCGTAAATAAATTAAAAAAAAAAAAAAAAAAAAAAAAAGAAGGGCCTACAGCGACGCCCCTCCCCAACGCTGAGTTCAAACAGGTCCACTAGGTGACCCACCTCAAAATATCCCTAATCCCTATCTGACCAATGGGTTGCTTACATCGGGATGGAGTTACCCAAAAGAGAAAATATCATATGGTCCCATACTTCCTCACCTCCCCTCCTTAACTACAGCCCCCCACCCACTGCCTCATGGGGGGCAGTCTTTGCTCTGCTGTTCTGCCTGCAGCTCCCTTGTGCTGTATTCAATACATTTCTATTGCTTTCATTCTGTCTCGGGTGAATTCTTTCACCACCTGCACTGCAGGCTTCCACTGTCGGATTACCCCACCCTATTGGGAGACCCCAGAGTAATTAGGCTTCATGTAAATGCTTCTTTCAGTGCTACACTGAAATCAAAAGATTGATTGTGGTTCCTACTTTAGGGTAGCTTTGCTATTTTTGGTTTTCTCACAAAAACCTGAGAGTCCCGTCTTGTTCTTGAATCAGCTCCTAAGACTAATATTTAAAAAGACCTGGGGCGCTGGGCTGGCTCAGTCAGTTATGCATCTGCCTTCAGCTCAGGTCGTGATCCCAGCATGCTGGGATGGAGCCTCATGTCCATCCAGCTTCCTACTCAGTGGGGAGTCTGCTTCTCCCTCTCCTTCTGCCCTTTTCCCCACTTGCACGCATGCACATGTTCCCTCTTAAATGGATGAATGACTCTTTAAAAAAGAATAATTAGGGGCACCCGGGTGGTTCAGTGGTTGAGTGTCTGCCTTTGGCTCAGGTCATGATCCTGGGGTCCTGGGATCAAGTCCCACATTGGGCTCCCTGCAAGGAACCTGCTTCTCTCACTGCCTATGTCTCTGCCTCTCTCTGTGTGTCTCTCATGATTAAATCTTTATAAATAAATAAATAAATGGGTCCAAAAGAACTATAGCTATCCTGTGGTGAACACAGCATAATGCAAAAACTTGTCAAATTACTAAGTTGCACACCTGAAATTAAGGTAACATTGTGTATCGACTAGATTCAAATCAAAAAATAAAAATAAAATAAATGAAATATTTTTTAAAAAAATAAAAAGAACTGTTCATTCATGTGAAGGAAGCATCCTGCATAAAATCAACTTTAGGTAACTGGATGTATCAATAGAAAAACAGACCAATAAACTGAGGTTTTTCTTCCCTTTCTCATGAAAAAAAAAAAAAAAAAAAAACCTTGGAAGATGCCCACATCTTCTGAATGTAGTCCTACAAACGTTTGGAGATCAAACATAGAATCAACATAATTGAAAAGACAAAGAATGAAGGAAAGAAAAGTAATAGGGATGCAGGGGAAAACAAGAAGGTAGAAGAACCTGAGAACAAAACATCTATTTCTTGCCACTCAGAGTGTGGTCCTTGGACCAGTAAGATTGGCATCATCTGAGAGCTGCCTCTGAAGTGTGGAATCTCAGACATACTGCTGGTTTATTGTAAGGATGGTGTTGGTGCTTGGATCCTTTTCATCTGCCAGCATACCTGTCCTTTAGCTGCCGCAAGTGCTAGCTGATAACAACTCACAGCTGGCCCTTTATCTAAAGAGTTACCCTTGGCCAAATGGGAGCTTCCTCACTGGAAAGCTACACAGTACCTACTCACCCAACAAACTTCAGTTAACAATTGACTAGTACTGAGGGATGAAAGCCTGGTTCCTCATCTTAGGGTGAGATTACCTGTTGCAGGATGTGTTCCAAAGCTTCCGCCTGGGTTCAGACTAAAGCTAGTCTTTGATTGAGACCACATTTATGATTAGCTTTTATGCCCTGCTCTATCAGGCACTGTGCACTCCTTTTCTCCTGAGAAAACTCCTCTAGTGAGTGACTTGAATAAGAATCCCCATCTCATGCTCCACTTTTAAGAAACTCAACCTAAGTTGGTTTGTACCAGAAATAGATCTGAGAAGCAGATGCTAAGGATAGAATTTTATAGTTGGATCTAACTTGCCAGCTGGATCACGGGTGGTAGGTGATGTGCTGATAGTCTCTGGGATGCTGCAGCATGCAACTACTAAGACTTTCACTTGAGAAGAATGAGATGGGTTGCAGCCGGAGGGGATGAACGAACAGTACAACTTCTTGGATGTTAGAGGGTTATGGGGAAGTAGCAACTACAAAGACTGAAATTGAGATGCTGCTGCTAAGTACCACTGATTTAGTGAAGAAAGAAAATGACAGGTTCAGACCTTCTAATAATTCAGAGTAAAGTGTGAGTGTCAGAGGCCTCCTTGGTAGCATTTGAAAAGATTCTCATCACTTGAAGCGAGAGGGTGCAAATGGCTGTAGGCAGAGAACTTAAGTGTAATGTTGGCAGATCTTTAGAGAATTCTTGGCCTTGGCTAATCTTTGACAGTACAGGACCCAGAGAGGGAAAGAATGGAACTCTGAGATATGAGATGAGGACATGTAGGTTGATGAACTTTGTATCCTTAATTTCTTTGAGTCCACTAGGCCAGCAGAAGTGGTCTATTTCTTTGGAGGAGAGATCGCCCACCTTGAAGACTGTGTAGAGACCTCAAATGAGGTAGGTGCTAAACATGACAACAAAAGTCCTCTTTAGAATCTGTCCTCTCCTCTCCACCTGGGCATCAGGCCCTTAAATATGATTGAATCTCAGCATAGTCAGCCTGGAGAAGTACTGGACCAGTCAGGGATGAGAAGGGATTATACATCAAAGCTGCCAAAGGACATGTATAGCCTGCACTGACAGGAATCAGGAAAATGTGTCTGAAAATGTCGACTGAGAAACTACCTCAGATTCATTCCACTAAGCTAGTTTCGATGTAAGGAATACCTGAAAGTAAGTTTGTGATAACAGTTGCTCAAATCCTAAAGGTACTAGATCAAGAAGGGGGGATATAAAGCTAGATGAAGGACAATTTACAATATAAAAGAACTCTCTAGTGCTACAGTATTTAATTCCTTGGCAAGAACCCTAAGTGATGCTTCTAAAAGGCTTAGGAAAAACAAAAACAAAAAACAGTAGCTGGTATTAAATTAGAGAGGCCATGGAAAATTGTGAGAAAGAGCTCAAAAGGGTTATAGAGCTGATCATGCTAGAATGCATCAATTATACACAACTAGGAAACCTACCAGCTGGTCATTTTCCTTAAGAGGGCCTGGAGCACACTCCATTCACTAAAGCAATAAGAAATGAACTGGAAAGAAATACACCAGCATCACTGTAATACTCAGTAATGCCTGCCTTCTATGGGCTGAATTGGTAGCTGTTACAGAACTGAGTTCCCTAGAAGCAATGGGGATGATAGGATGTTGGAATAGCCTTGTTAGCAAAGTATGAATGGCAGCCTAGCGGGGTCTAACTTAGAATGGTCTATAGAAATAACCTGAAGTACATGGTATTTCTAGAGGCAAGATCAATAAGCAGCTAACTGCTTAGGGTACTGTCAAATCTATCTATCTATCTTTCTATCTATCTATCTATCTATCTATCTATCTATCTATCTCCCCATCTATCCAACTATATCCAAAAAGTCAGGAATAGATGAGTAGAAGGCAGAGGTAACACTTCCCCATGAAAAGTCATGAACTTTTGCCCAGTTTCCAGACTGGAGCCAGCTCCCAGAAGCAGAACCTATTGACTGAAGGAGCATCTGAGTCTAGATGATGAAGGTCCCTGTGGCACCACAGCAATTACATACACAGATTTGCATGTCATCCTCTCACAGGGGCTATGCTAATCTTCTCTGTATCTTTCCAATTATATATATATATATATGCTGCTGAAACAAACACTAGCAATCATATACAATAGTGATTCCTCCATTCTTCCCCAATAGGATCTATAGCCACTAACTTGTGTAAAAGCACACTTAGAAAATGGGAATTTCCATATCTTTCAAGGCCTGGTAGATATAGGGTCTAAGTTCAATCTGATACCAGGAGATTGAAAGTGCCACGTTATTCTCTTTCCCATTAGAGTTGGGGGGATAAGGAGTTCAGTTAATAAAGATAATAAATGGAGTTCTGACCCAGGTCTGTCTCAAGTAGGGGCTACTGTCTCTATCAACCCACTTGATTGTCATGTCCCTGGTCCCCAATTATATAATTCAAGTACACATATTTAGCAGTAGGCAGAAACTTAACACTGGTTCCTTGACTTATAGATTAGGAATGGTTGTAGTAAAAAAGCCAAGTAGTAACCCCTGAAACTATCCCAATCCCACCCCCAGAAATTAGAGTAAATTTAAAAAAAAAAAACAAAAAAAACAGCACAATAACAAGATCAGTGCTATATTCAAGGACTTAAAACATGTAGAGGTGATGTTTCCCACCGTATTCCCATTTCATTCACCAAAATAGCTGCTACAAAAATTGGTTGGATCCACTATACCAAACGTGGTATCTTTATTAGAGAATATTAACACAGCCTCAGGTATGCAGTGTGTGGATATTATACTAGCAAACCATAATGCACAAAAAAGAAAATGAGAGCAATTTACATTCACATCGGATACATCCACATCCTATCCCAAGGTTATGCTAATTTTCATGATCTTTGGCATACAATAGGTCGAAGGGGCCTGAATTGTGTAGGAAAGGAAAATAGTTTTCCTTCTACTTATCTGAGGTTCACTGGCTGGGGCCCTATGAACTGTCCTGACAGAAGATGGATTAACAACAGAAAAACAAACAGAACTTTATTAACATATGCACAGCACATGTACTTGGGAGCACTCAAAGATGAGTAAATCAAGTAGTGGTTAGAGCATGGGTTGATATAACATCTTAACAAAAGGGCAATATATTTTTAGAGACATGACAAGACAAAGGTAAGGGACTTTACATTCTAGGAGCAGCATTCTGTGAGAAGGCAAAAATATGGGGAAATTAATAGTACATAAGGGCTAGTTGTAGGCTTATTACATCGGTTCCTTTGGGGACTCTGGGCTGGTAAGTCCCTGGTTATCTCTAGTGATTAACTTCTGTCCTTCCTGTAGAGAAGGAAAGGGGAGCACCTTTATAAATAATCCTGCCTTTAAGCAAATTGAGGGAAGGCAAAGAGCTTTTCTTTTCTTTACTTCTCAACTGCCTTCAAACAAAATAAGCCTATGCCAAAGTGGCATATTTGGAGGTGGCATATTCTGCTAACCTTCAACTGTCTAGATATTTTGAGGGGAATTAATATCATGTTAATTGAAGCAGATGACCAAAAAGTGGCAAATACTATGGATGCCTTAGAAATGCATATGGAAGGGGCACCTAGGTGGCATGGTCGGTTAGGCATCCAACTCTTGATTTCTGTTCAGGTTATTATCTTGGGGCCGTGAGATAGAGATCCACACTGAGCTCTGGGTGTGGAGTCTACTTGAGATTCCCTCTCTTCCTCTCCCTCTGCCCCTTTCCTGCTCATGTGCATGACCTGCTAAGAAAAAGAGAAAAAGAAAGAAAGAAAGAAAGAAAGAAAGAAAGAAAGAAAGAAAGGGAAAGGAAAGGAAAGGAAAGGAAAGGAAAGGAAAGGAAAGGAAAGGAAAGGAAAGGAAAGGAAAGGAAAGGAAAGGAAAGGAAAGGAAAGGAAAGGAAAGGAAGAAAGAAAGAAAAAGAGACATACAATCCAGAGAGTGGGGAAATACCTAATGTTCCCTACCGCAAAGAATGAAACCCAATCCTTGATAGGTTCCTTTGGGTTTTATAGGCAGCATATTCTGCATTAGGAATACAGAAATTACCAATTCACCATGTTGGTTTGAAAACTATTAGTTTCAGTTGAGATCCAGAAAAAGAAAGTTCCCTGTAGTACTTCAGGCTTTGGTTCTGAAGTGCTGACATTTGATCTCTATGGCTCAGCATACTCCATGATACTAGACAGATTGTGCTAGAGAAAGACATTGTTTAGCAAGGCCTAACAGGATGGTCACAGCAGAAACTCCTATAATTTAGAAACAAAGTCATGCCACATGTAGCAAAAAATCATACTCCATTCATAAAACAAGTCTTGTTATAATACTAGATCCTTTAGAAACTGCACATCTGCCCTTGGGAATTAAATGATTGTACGGCCAGAACTACTCATCATACACTGAATACTTTCAGTCCCACCAAATCATCATCATATAAGGCAGTTATAGCAGCAGTCGATAATGAAGTAGGTGTGGCACACCCAGAATCAGACTCAGGCTGGTCCAGAGGGCACAAATAAAGGGGACAGATAGCATGCTCAGAAACCATGTTTCTCTGGTGCCTTTGTCTCAATTTACTTTGGTCACACAGGCATTTTCTATGACTAAGTGATGGGAGAGGAAATATACAAGCTTGATTCACAGATGAGTTGGTTTAGTAAGTGAGTGCAAGCCAAAAATGAAGTATCACTGTACCATGTCACCTTTCAGGGGAAGCCCTGAATGAATGTCATGGGCTTCCATTGGGCAGAGCTTCAAGACATTGCAAGGGATGATGCACTTGGGATGCAGAGATAGTAGGCAAAGAGAAGGGTACATTAAATCACAAGCAGGCTGAAATGGCTTATCTGGTTGGTCAATGGCTTGGAAAGAACCAGATCAAAGGACTGGAAACAAGAAGTCTGGGGAAGTGTCAGGTAAATAGATCTTTGAGAGTAAGCTCCAGGTATGCAGATCTTTGTATCACACCTTAATGCTGAGCAGAGAGCATCCACCTCAGAAGAGGCATTAAACCACTTCATGGGCAAGATGACTCAGTGAGTAGATGTCTTCTAACCTTTGTCCTTGACCACCACAGTGCTCGCATAATGAACTCACAAAGAGAATAGCCACAGTGGCAGAGACTGACGTTATTTGTGATCTGGATAGCAAGCACGACCTCCCTCCTTAATGCTAATCCAACTCCCACCCTTTGCAATATCCGAACCCACTAGCAAAAGAGAACAGAATTGAGACCTCAGAAGAGTACCAAGTGAAACCAAGAAACCTCAAGAAACCTCAAGAAAACCAAGTGGCCACTTGCAGCAAGTTGATATTATTAAATGCCTTCTCCACCCTGCCCCCCAGTAGTGGCAGGTATTCATCACTGACAGAACCAAAGCATATTCCACTTTTGGGTCCACTTGCTCTTAGCTAGCACCACTATCCAAGAGCTAGTAGAGTGTCTGATCTACAAACATATCATAGAAAAACACATTTTACCTAAGAAGGTGCAGCAGCAGACACTATGGTTTGTCTCACTAAAGTTCTTATAAGTTTTCCCCAAAATATGACCAATCAAATTCCTGAAGAAGTTGTGCTTACAAGGCATGAACTTAATAGAGGTAGCAAGTGATAAGAAGGGCAAAGAGTTGACAGTCATGAATGCTGTGGTCCCCCATGCTGATGTCTTCTATTAGGCAGTATACACATGAACATTGGCTGATTACAACCCATGGCCACTCCCATCTCCAGAGAACTGTCTTTGTCCAAATAAGAATGTCCAAACATTAGTAGGACTAAATGATATAGATAGGACGTCCCTAAATTGTAACAACAGCACAAGCATTTGGCAGACATAGGTGACTCCTCAAGATATTTGCAAAGTTATGTGTTAAGATGATTACTGACAAAGGTCAATTCGTCAGAAATGTAAGTATATATCATCAAGTGCTCGTAACTTCGGGGAAATGACACATCTCAGAGACTGCATCTGTTTTCCCCGTTTTATAAATGCTGGCATACACATAAGGAGCTACACATCTTCCATTTGTCCTTTAATGGATGGCAGTATTTTGATCTTCTTTTCTTTGTCAAGTGATACTTGTTGTCACCTGCTACTGCATTTCCAGAAAACAACTATAAAAAAGTGAAAAGAAAGAAGTAAAAGCCACATATCAATGGTGCAGTGGAAACATGCTCCTGAAAGTTGTAGTGTACCACCACATCAGAGGGCTCATCAGAGCACACACGCCAGGTAGAGTGTTGAAACGCCAGCCATTAATAGCTTTTATGTCAAATAAAATCTTCCAGTGGAAGATTCCAAGGTGACACAATATTCTGATTAAAGATGATGGGGAGACATGAAAAAAAATCAATAGTGCTTATAAAAGATGGTTAGTCTCAGCAGCACACACATTAAGGAGTCAGTAAGGGAGAAGCTCAGACAGTAGAGAACCGAGAATTTAATGAAATTAATACATCTATTTCCTTCTTAGGAGGGTTCTCCTAGGAGAAGGTCCTCACCTTCACAGTACTGTTCTTCCTGATTCATTATAGCAGCAATTTATAAATATTCTATTGGTCCAATCGGGGTACATCCTAATGTCCATCTGTTCCCAGGATAAATGATGTAGTCCCCAGTTAATACTAATTGCAAAATCACTGCACAGGAAAATGGTCTGAGTGATTGCAGAGAGAATTGACTCAGCACCTGTGGCTTTTTTGGTTTTACATGGAGAAGGCTGATGATAGGTCCAGAAAGGAAAAGGAAGGAAGGAAGGAAGGAAGAAAGGAAGGAAGGAAGGAAGGAAGGAAGGAAGGAAGGAAGGAAGGAAGGAAGGAAGGAAGGAAAAGGGAGGTAGGAAGAGAAAGAAACAAAGAAACAAAGAAAGGAAGAAACTTTATCTCTAGTCAGGGGGAACAATTAGGGTAGGCCTAGGGAGAACCTGCACTAAATATGTTTCTTTCTGCAGGCGCCTGAGCCCCAGCAGAATCCTCCTCTCTCCCTCCCTGTCTACCTCCCATCCACCCTCCTTTTTTGTCTTAGACACATACACACTCACACACACAATTTTATAATCTCATGTTTTTCATTTAAAAGATATGCATCAATGTCTAAGTAGAATTACTTATACTTTACTCTGGCTTTGGTTTGCACCTATTGTCAGTGTTATGCCAATAAACCTAATCCACAGTAATAACCCAAGTCTCTAGCAATTGGACTCGCCTATGCTAAATCTTCCGCAGTTTTCTTACAGACTAAGACCCATGTTGGTTGTTTGGTAAGACAAAGTAGCCCTTGTAGGGAAAGGGGAAACTGCTCCAAGGAATTTTGTAGTGCAGAGTCAGATTGCTATGTCATTTTGATGACAAAGATGGCAAACCAGAGAGTGAGGACAGAAGGATTTAGCTAATTTGAGAAATCTGGTATGGTGGATGGAAAGAAAACAAGAGGCTGACCTTTAGTATGCACATTCCATGCCCTCTGCTAGTCACTTTACAATATGTAGATTTTAGTTTTCATATTATCTAAAGAGACTACAGCTCAGAAAGGTTAAGGTACTTGTCCCAACCTTGCAGCTAGTAAGTGGTATATCCCTGGTTCAGTTCCAGAACTGTCCTTCTATAACATCACACTGCATAAGGAGAAGTCTCACAGAGGGAATGCCATGTATCACACACCAATGGTTCCACCAGATAATTAAGACAAGACGACAAAGTGCAAATGGACCTATTCCCTATCATCTCCTGTCACAGTGAGCTGGGTTGTGGGCCTGGAGGGAAAGTGCAAAGGATGGAACAAGCTTGCTTTATGCTATGGCTGCCAAAGGAAAGACCCCTGTGAAGAAAAGACTATTAACAATCTCAGCTCCATTAAATTTAAAGCAGCTGCTAACAGTAGGGGCCTTTACATTGTCAATTATATGAATTTTCCTATTACTATGTCATACCAAAGAGCAATTATAGTACATTCATCAAATACTGCTTCCGCTTCTCTGGTTCTGTCCATTATGCCACAGTGGCAGGCCTTAGAAATCCTTGAAGACAAATCTAACATGCAGACTTTAATTGTTTCAAGGATTTGTGGTCAGAAACAACACTAGGTGAGTAGTAGGGGGTCAATTACACAATTAGATAGTGATAGGCAGAGACCAGCTGAACTCACACAATGCACCAAATATTTATATATCCGTTCACTTTGCAAAGTGCTTTGACACCTACCATTTCACTTCAAGTTTGCTTCTATCCCATTAACTGGTCTGGGAGCTATTTAATTATCCTGCCTTTTTTATAGTTGAGGAAATGGAGACCAGTCTCTGCTGAATCAGAGCCTGAGGGTTCCCGTGCTGTTCCACCCCCACTGAAGAAGCTGAGGAGGAGCAAATGACCAGTCTTACTTCCTCGTGAATCATTATGAAAACAAAGGAACAAAATGGGGAAAAATCATCCTACAGAAAGAGATGAAAGGAGCAAGCAAGAAGAGAGACAGGGAAAGGAGACAGAGAAAGGTTCCTGACTAAGTCACCTTTAAATCATTCCCTCTCAGGGTATGGTGTGTGCAACGCTACAGCCCCACGAAGACAGAAAGACAAGCTGCCAGAAAATGAGGGGAGAGGGGTGGTGAGAAGGAGGGAAAGAGAATTAGTTGTCTGCAGTTAGAATTGATTTCAGGGAAAGCCTACCTGCTCTCAAAAGGCAGGTCTCCCCTGGTCTCAACATCAACAGTTCTTGTTTGTACATAAATTTGATGTGTAATGTTGTGCAAGCATACAGCGTATAGTGTGTTACTTTGATATATTTATATACTGTAATATGGTTGCCTACATAGTGGCATTTATCACAACAGTATACAATTATAGTACAGTATTATTGTCTATGTCATTGTACTGTGCATTAGATCTCTATGCTTATTTACTACTAATTAACAGTTTGTACCCTTAAACACCATCATTCTTATCCCTCCATCCCCCGATAACCACCATTTTACTGTTTTATACAGGTTTAATTTTTTTAGATGCTACATATAGGTGATATCATATGGTACTTGTCTTTCTCTGTCTGACTTGGCTCGTTTAGCATAATGTGCTCAATAGTTTAGAAATCACCAAAGAAACGACCTCCGCACAAGATGATTCCCTTCAGTTCTGTGCAATGAAATGCTCATGGAGCACCAAAGTTCCAAATTCCTTTCTATACACTTGGTAGACACTGAGATAAACAAGAAATGTTTTCTGCCCTAGGGAAATCTGCCATTCCCGGAAATGACCAAAACATTGGCAAATGATTCAATATGGCATTTTAAACGACAGAGGTGAGCTCAGGTTGCCATGGGAGCACAAAGAAGGAAGAGCATCCAGATAAGCCTGGAGGAGGTCTTCCAGAGCTGTCTCACATGATAGGTAAGAAGTGATTGGGTTTTTTTAAAAAAGAGTAGGAAGGATTTTCCAAAGGAAGAAGAGCATAAAGTTACAGATTCTGCTCTACCACTTGGCCAAGCACATTATGAAAGGAGACAGAGATAAGCCAGATTTTAGGAATGGGTGCTGCTCATCAGACCCTCATATACCTCAAGCAATACGATGCTTTGGTGTGGTGGTCAGAGTGCCCAGGACAGAGGATAGTGACACATCAAACATTTCTCAGACCTTGTGTCCTTTACTCTGGCTCCTCTTATTCTCCTCATATGCTCTCCTCTCTGCAGCTGCCCTAATTTTCCTACTGCTACCTCAGGTTCCTAGAGACACTGACCCTTTGACTACTTGAAACAACATGTGAAGAAGTCCGATATTCTCTTAATTCAAATGGAATAGCCATTCCCAAGGAATTAAGGGTAAAAACAAATCCTAAATTTTTAAAAAATGACCAACCTTAGGATAATAAAGCTGATTTATCAGGTTATCTATTATCCCATTACAAACTACCCCAAACTTAAATTACCCCAATGATTTAGAACAACCACTTCATTTGCTTATAATTTTATCAGTCAGAAATTCAGAATGAGCTTGGTTGGCGATTGGTCTCTGATCCACATAGCATTAGCTAGTGGCTAGGCCTAAAGGATCCACTTTCAAGATTCACCTCTTTACTGTATATTGTCAAGATTCCTTGACATTCCCCCGACCCCTTCTCTCTTTCCTTCTTGCTTCCCTCATTCTTTCTCCATGATGTCTTATTCTCTGGGATTCAGTCATGTGGCCTGGGATTCTTACAAAGTGATTGTTTCAAGATAGTTTCCCTTCCTACCTAGCAGCTGGCTTCCAAGAGAGCAACATAGAAGCTGCCAGACCTCTTTTAAACATCTGACACTTGAATGATATCATTTTTCCATATGCCATTGGTCAAAGCAGTCACAAACCATCCTAGATTCAAGGAGAGGATAAATAGATCTCTCCTGTCAATGGAAGGAATGTCAAAAAGATTTTATATCCATCCTTAATCTGTCACAGTCACTCAATAGAGGTTTGGCCAAAATTTAGCTTCATTTAACTATGAGGCATTTGGAGTAGCCAACCCTTGGATTCTTACTTTTCATCATGATAAAGGGAAAAAAAAATAAAAAACAAAGACAAGGCTTATATCCTAAGTCCCTCCTCATAAGTAGACACCACGCTTGCAACACTCTGTATGGTGAAACCCACAGAAATCACAAGGGAACGGGGTGCCAACTGCAGAGGAATTCACCCACACTATCTATACCTGTTTGTCCATTTGGACCTCCTGTAACAGATGGAATCACCATGAGACCCACACAATTCTCCCCCCACATGTCTATAAATAATTGCTAGAACTTTGTCATGATGTTAACCTTTTCAGTGAGCCAGAACGTGTAATATTAAATTCAAATTCTACCCTCTGGCAGGTTGAGAGTTACTGGCAGAAAAATCCAAGACCTGATTTCCAGTATGTCTTTATAAGGAATTCACCATTAGAACCATTCTGAACATTATGTATAATGTGATTAGATGGAAGCAGTATTTAAGGCTTTAAAAAAATGCTTAAGTATGTTGCCATTATAAGTAATTGATGGAGGTGAGACTAGAGCCCTGGCCACTCGAACAACCATCTGACTCCAAGGCCCATCTTTCTACTATTTATACTTAGCTTCCTAATGCAATTAAGAAAAAAAAAAAAAAAAAAAAAAAGCTTGATAGGAGGACAGGGACAAAAAAATGCCATCCTTGCTGAGAAAGGATAGAAGCTGCCACTGTCTCCAAATCCTTTTTAGTTCCCAAAAGTGGCCATGACAGGTAAGCAGACAGGGTGCCTCTTGGGAGCTGCTAATGAACACAGAGCCAAAGGATGATAGAGAGGATTAGAGGAAGCAAGCTATAATATCAATAATTGTCTCCTGTATCTGGCTACAGCTTAGGGGCACTTAGGAGGGCCCCAGGCAAATTTTCAGAGTAGGAAGCTTGTCTTCTAGAATTCAACTCTTCTTTCCCTTTACTCACTCTGGAGCTCTGGAGCTTTTCTGCTCTGCATCCCAAGCACTGTCACCACAGCTTCTTGAAAGTCTAGATGCCCAGCAACTTCATGCTCCTGCTTCATCCACCAAGATGTCACTGCTACTCCCCAACCCCAGTACAGAGTGGCTCCTAGGAATGATGCCAATATCTGTCTTTTGCACTCAGGCTTAGGGTTTACTAGTGTGGCTTCCTCTTCAGGAAATACTTGCATTTCCAAGGTACTTCTTTTCTCTTCACTGGCACCCCCTAAACCAAGTAATGGAGGCAGCAGCCATCTGGTCATAGATCAATCCCAAGAGATGCTTTATTTAGTTAGTCAAAACAGGTTTTAATCAAAAGGTCTAAAGAGAGGAGAAAAAGACTCAATAAATAATTTCATTGCTATTACTTAGTAAACAATTTCAGAGAATAAGTAAAATTTTACTATGTCTTTACAAGGCTATGGTAATTAATTGTGAGAATCCTTCCATATACTATGAATCACTTTCCTAGGTACAGATGATATTTTTAAAAATTCAGTAATGTTTTATGCTATTCAATTTATAAAATTTATATAAAAGGTGAATAAGAATGAAGGTGGGACTAGGATCAGGTCATCTGATCCAAATCCCATGATCTTTCTATTTTCCTTGCAAATTTCCCTATTGCTTTAGCTCTGAGCTGTCTCTATGGTAACAAAGGGAACTTTTCCAGTACTTTTTATAGTTTACCAAGAACTTTCACATATATACTTTCATATGCTTAAAGGTAACGGGATCCATTAAAGGATTCTAGATTGTTTCAACCAGGTTAAACTGCAATAAAGAGAGCACCAAAATCTTAGTGTAATGCAATGAAGTTTATTTTTCACACACACCCAAGTCCAAAGTGGGTTCAACAGACAGACCTCTTTCTCTTTGGAGATACAGGCTGAGATAGCACTGTCTTAAACATACTATTCATATTCACAGGCTCTAACACAATCAGAAGGAAGACGCTGACCTGCATGATGGCTATTAGAGTTCTCACCTGGAAGTGACACAGGTCTCCTCCACTTACATTCTATTGACCAAAGCAAGATGTGCAAATTCTGCCTAAGTTCACAAGGGAGGGGGAGCTACTAACTTACTACACGTATGGGAGGAAAAGAGATGGAACATGTGTGAACAATCAAAATTACTGCCACATACTCAAAATAGAAATAAGCATGAGTGAAGGTTATCCTAAACAGTAGTTACAATTCATTTAAAACTCATTTGTAGTCTATGGGTAGATCTATGGGTAGATACCAATAAAAATAAGAAAAAGCCTGGGAGTGAGCATGGTTCAGAAGAAGAATGAAATCAGCAATGAAAAACATTTTCTTTTTTTTTTTTTTAAGATTTTATTTATTTATTCATGAGATACACAGAAAGAGGGAGAGAGAGGCAGAGACACAGGCAGAGGGAGAAGCAGGCTCCATGAAGGGAGTCTGACGTGGGACTCTATCCTGGGTCTCCAGGATCATGCCCTGGGCCAAAGGCAGGTGCCAAACCACTGAGCCACCCAGAGATCCCCTGAAAAACACTTTCTAAATAATCCCCCAAAGTAGCCACAAAGGATAAGATGATTCAACACATATAAGTATTTTTTGTATATTGCAGATTCCTGGTACCTAGATTTTAAAAGTGCCATAATTAAAACCAACAATCAAGAATATTCAAAGCTTCAAAATAAAAGTTACTATAACTAATCAACTGTATAAGGGAGGTAGGTGGAGAAAATTATTATGAAGATTGGTTGCAACTATATTGTATGGCAGCTTATTTATCCTAGGATATTGAAACTGTCATTTGACTTTCTACAATTTATATGGAAATTTCTCACATATTGTTGCCTCAAATCCACATAACAATCCCACAAAGCAGTTCATCCTTATCTCCATTTCACAGAAGAAGAAACTGAGGCTTTGTAATTTTATATGGTTTGCCCAAAGTCACTCTTACAAGAAAAGTACCAGAGCCCATTCTGAGCCCTTTCCTGTCCCATTAACCCAAGGATGGGTTGAAATGTGGCAATAAGATCACAGATATTAAATTCACAAAGCTGAAATTATTTTAGTCTTCCATTTCTTAAGCTGTGTTCCATGTAAGAGCAGGTATTCTTGGAAATAAAGAGAAAGTGGAAATAGGTTTGGGGCCCTCTGGGTTAAGGAAAAGAAAACAGAATTTCTTACAAGACTTTGGAGAACCTGAAGGTGCTATGAAGCATTGCTAGTTTCCATGAGTGAGAGTGTAGCATACAAATAATAATGCCCCATAATGCCCACATTCTAATCCCAAACCTGTGAGCATGTGCCATAGCAATAGGACTTTGCAGATGTGATTAAATTAAGGGTCCTGAGATGGGATACTATCCTAGATCATCCTAGTGGACCTAATGTAATCACAAGGGTCCTTACATAAAAGAGACAAGAATGTAAGGGTCAGAGAAGATGTGATGATATGATGATAGACATAGAGGTCAGAGATAGGAGGGTCCAAGACACAATCCAAGCTGGAAAAGACAAGGTGATGATTTCTACTCTACAGCCTCTAGAAGGAAATACAATCTCACCAACAACTTGATTCTGGCCCAGTGACACCCATCTTGAACTTCTGATCCCTACAACTGTAAGAGAATAAATTCGTGTTGTTTTCAGTCACTAAATTTGTGGCAGTTTGTTACAATACCACAGAAAATAAACATAGAAGGATATAGTAAGTCTTTGCTCTTAAACTTATTTGTTATTGAACCTCTTATTCCCTGAAATATCCACCTCAAGAAATCAGAGTTTGGGGAACAATGGTATAATTCAATCCCTACAATTATCCTGAGATATAGATTACTGATGTGGAGAATAAAATATTTGATCAAGGTGAAAAAATAATAGTAAATAGAAGAGAGGGCAGCATTTGACATTTAAAGCTCAGTGAGAATAAGTCACTTCATCATCCCTTGATATTAGTTGTGAAGATTTTGTCTCCTAAACATTACATGCACATGCCTCTCTCAGCTATCTGGAGAGAAAAGGCAGCCCTTCTTTCCCTGTCTTCTCTCTCTTCAACACAGACACTTTTCTTATGTGCTGCAGGCAAAAACAATTTGAAGCAGGTGACAGCAGAGCTCTTCTTTCTAATGCCCTTTGCCTCAGGCACAAGTCTGGATCTTTCCAGACACTAGAAATGTTATGAGCGGACATTCACCCATTCTCCCCCTGGCAAAGCCAAAACATACTTTTCAATTGGATCTCAGAAATGCTGATGAATATCAGAGGCCTGACAGGCTCCATTTTTTCACTTGTGTCTTACTTGGAGCGGCTTGCACAGGAGAGGAGAAAAGAGAGAGGGCAAGTCTCTCCAACCTCCAACCCTGCCTTGGCCTGCCAAAGATGAGAGGCGAGGGTGGTGAAAATCCATCCTGCTAATGCAATAGGCTTAATGCTGGTTGGTTGGAAACCAGCAGAACCACAAAATTGCAAACCTTCTCAGAGTGCAGCATTTCAGGATCATAAAAAAGTATAAATCATCACTAAAATAGCAGAAAACTGGGCCCCCAGCCTTCACAGGTTTCTACAAATCATTTTTACCTCTTACCCAAGAGAAACACTCATGATGCATTAGATTTGGAGAAGGGAGGAAAAATTCCTGGAGAGTACAACCATGGTTATGTTGCTATCACTATCACTGAAGGGGCCAGCATGATTGAACTGTTTTGCCAGGACAGTAGCTGCAATTCCCCAAAGGCAACTGCAATACTCCAGTAACTAAAAAATGAAGGTCTGTTCAATAATCTAGAATGATTGTTAATGTGAGTTCCAAAGACATTAAATATGCTTTATTCCAACATGTTAGAGGGCATTGTTTATTCCATTTTCACAGCCTGCCCTCCCTCAGTCTCATCAACATTTGTTCATTGGGATTGTAGCCAATATCCTATGGGCTGGAAAACAAGCCACAATGAAACAAGCAAGCTGCTGGCAGACTGTTAGATTTTTCTTTATCTAGTTGGAGGGCCCAAGTGATGTACAGATGTCTTCCAAATGAGCTCCACTTCTTTATACAGAAGGCAGGTTGTGGCCATAGGCTTTTATTTAATATTTCCTGTTGTCATGTCACTTTTGATGACTGACAACATTTACCTTGCTACCAGGAAGATAATGGGTTCATCCTTAAGAAATACCCACTACAAACACTACCCATGCCCATCTTTTTTGCAATGATTCATTCAGTAAATACCCGATAATTTTCCACATGCAAGGATACAGAGTTGACTAATTCCTTATCTAAAAGGAGCTGGTAAGGTTTTGCAGAGTAAATATGCATTCAAATATGTGGAATACAGATGGGGTCAAAAGGAGCAGAGACATCCATTCTGTTTACATGTCAGCAAAGGTGCCACATTGCAAGAGGCACTTGAACTCAGGATTCAGACAGTAAGTCAGAATTCCAAAGTTGTGGCTTTTCAAAGGCATGGAGTGGAACAATACCACACCCACTTGGGGAAGTGCGAGTGATTCTGAATGGCCAAACTGTGGGGCGAGGTGGGCAGCTGTCAGAAGACAGGTTGAAGACACAGGAAGAAATCATATTAGGGAGAGCCTCTTGTGACAAGAAAGACCTTCAGTGTTATGCCACATCAAAGAGGATTAACAAGTTTACTCAACACCACTTGGGATAACAGCCTGAGCTGAAATTGAAATAACCGATGTTCTCTTTGTTTATCCAGCTTTTTCACTTCTTGTATCAATCAGGTCCAGGTACTTCAAACAAAAGGAGTTATTTTTCAAACAAAGAAAATTTAATACAGGGCATTGTTTACATTGTGATGGGAAAGTCAAAAAGCCAAATGGAGGCAGTGAGGCAACCTAGAAATTAGCAACAGCAGAAGATTACTATGTGATGTTACAGGAACCCAAAAGCCAACAATGTCTGGATGGAACTGGGATCACTGGGACCATGGTAGCAGCTTCCCCTTATAGGTCTAGAAGATAGAGTGATCTATCCCACAGGAGCTGGGACCACAGAGAAGATGCACTTGCTTCAAGATGCCATAAGATAGAGGGAAGAAATAAAAAACATGCTGGCTTCTTCCTTTTCCTCTGGTTTTTCTCTTAGTATTTCTGCTTGGGAAAATATATCAAGAAGTCCGCAGAAAAGAAAATATGGGAAATGTCTTTACTGTGCACAGAACAGTGCCGGGACAGTACAATAGGTGAATATGACAGAAACCATCCGTGACCTCCACAGCTCACCCCTATTTTGGTCTTAGCATTCACTGTACTTCTCTGCCCATATATAGCTCTCACACCATAACCTGTTTCATAGAATATTATCCACAGAATCCACAGAATAACTGTCCTACACAAAATGAACATGTTTTTCATACACTTCCCAAATGGGGAGATGTAAAGGCCCATCAACCACCATGTCCCTATTTAAGTAAATGTCTCCATGTGATATGCAGTCCTCCCCTTCATGCCATCACTATTCCAATGACCTATTAACTGAATTTCTAAAAGTAATCACTGCTGACATCTTTGAAACAAAACAAGAGGGAAAATGAAACAATAGGATAATGGATACATAATAAATATGCATAGCTATTACAGCCTGTAACTGATTATGGGGTCAGAGCCATAATTCTTAAAACAGCTCTATTGAGGCGTAACTGATACAATAAACTGCACATATTTAAAGCTTGCAATTTGATATATTTTGACATACAATACACTAATGAAATAATCACCGCTGAAAGTTTCCTCATGTCCCTTTGAAATTCCTTTCTTCTGTTTCTATTCCCCACTTCCACCCCCAACCCCAGTGGTCTCCACTGATCTTTCTGTCACTATGAATTGTATTTTCTAAAATTTTATATAAATGACATCATATAGTATTTTGTATGGCTTCCTTCACTCAGCAAAGTTATTTTGATACTCATCCATGTTGTTATGAGCAGCAATATCGATTCCTTTTTATTGTTGAGTAGTAATATATTTTATATAATATATATCTATACACATATAGGTAGATAAATATAAAGATATAAATATATAGATATATCATAATTTATTGTCTATTCACCTGTTGATAGATATTTGGATTATTTGTCATTTGGGGCTATTATAAATAAAATTGCTATGAATATTCATATACACGTCCTCATATGGGCATATATTTCCTTTTCTCTTGAGTAAATATTTGGGGGAGATCATGTATCAGGAATATGTTTAACTGTTTAAGAAGACTGCCAAACTCTTTCCCAAAGTTTTTCTATCATTCCTGGTTGGTATTCCTCAAACAGAATGTTACCTTTGCCGTAAGTTATATTTGTTCAGGATTCTTTAACTGGTGGGGTATTCTAAACATTTTTGAAATGTCTGCATACTTAGTTTTCTGCTATTATTGGGTTACTTTTGTTTTTATTGACATTTATTTTTAGACATGAAATTACTAAGAGACACTCTTGTGAATCCACTAATCTCCAGAATCTAAGAACAAGGCTCTGAGTTTCTACTTACCCCCGTTGTGTAGAAGTAGCCCAGTTTGCCCAGAAATCAGAATCACCCAGCCAGAACCAATTACCCTTCTTTGACTATTGGATCAATGACATAAGAATCCAAAAAGGGCTCCAATCCAGTGAAACAAGTGTTATGTTCCCCGGTAGAAATGATCATTCTTTGGGAACCAAGATCTCTGAATGGGGATAGGGATAGGAAACAAAAATTCTGTAAATGTACTACTATGTGTGGTAATGAGAGGGTCCACTCCTACTTATACTTAGGTACCAAGACCTGTAAATTCCATCATGGCTCCATGCCATGAGAGAAAAAGTGTCAGGTACTGGTCACTAGTTCAAAGCAAATGCTATAACCTGTAGGAGAGCAACTTAATCTTAATCCTGTCTCTTACCTAGTGCTGACACTGAATCTTCAATTGATGCCCACCATATTATCAGGCTATCTGCTTCTGAAAGCAAAGATATAAGAAGAAAACTAATGAATTTTATGGGCACTTCTCTTGATGTAAAATAAATTCCTCAGTCAATAGCTATGTTGTATGGGATAAGTGAGGCACCAAGTCTATGACAGCAATACATGAAAAATATTTTAGACATAGAAAACAACTATAAACCAATGGGAGTATTTTCTAGTAGGTATGAACTACTGCTCCTAACCTATGATGGAAAAGGAGTGAAATATAATCAAACTTTAACCAGATGGCTAGCTTGACCCCTGGTGATATAATAGTACCAAATCAGGGGCTCAGGATTAGCCTTGCTATTGATTCATTAAGTATTTAGGAACCAGATAGCCATATCAACTGTAATGAGGGGAAGTGCAGGTTTTTGCATCCATGCAAAGCTTCCTTTCCCACCCTTAGAGGCCAGTTTGTGGAGTAAGCATCAGTGTGTCTAAGAGAAGGGACTGACAGCTGCAGAAAATATCATTATATCCACCTGATTATTACAAGATACCTCTCTTTCTTGAGGTATCTTGAGAAGACACCTTCTAATCATATTTGTTCTGAGTTCCTGAACAATAAGCCAAACCATTAGCCATTGCTAATATGAAAGTGTAGATCCACACCTCAGGACACATCTATATAAGAGATAACCAGATGTACTATCTGAAGTTCATCTCACTGATGGGATTTTCCTTAACAACTCTCTTTAAGGGCTACATCAGTAATTTTATAATGCAGCAACAATTATTTTTGGCTGGTTCCAGCAAATTTTATAGACATCTATAACCAGCTTTGAGTTTTTTTTTTGTCTTCCATCAACTGGTAATAGATCTGGAAACAATAAGATATACTTCTCATAAGTCCTAAGGAAAATGTGCGTCTCCTTTCAAAGCAATTTTTTCAGGTGAATAAATAATAAGCTCTTTTGTCAAGGAAGACTACCTTCATCAGTTATAATTGTATCTGCTGGTAATGAGACATTGGGGATATGCTGTGCTCATCATTCTCAAACTCAACTGCATCTACTCAGATATCCCCTCCACATTCTCAGTGATCTGCCATTTAAAATTAATGCCTTAATGCTAACATAATAGATTGGTGAGCCTGTGTTTTCAACTTGCATGGTAACTCTGCAAATTATACATGGTTCTGATCCTCAAGTTTGATTTCCCTTCTGATATAAAGAGCCTAAAAATGCTATAGCAGCTCTCTGATTCTCTGGCCGTGTCCCTTTGGCTGAGAATTTAAAGCTCTAAGATTATCATTTTCTTTTTGTAAGCAGTCCAACACAATCAAAAACAGCCATCTCATTTTTGTAGTTAAATGCAATAGCTACTTGTTTTCCCAAAGCCTAGCTTTCAATTGGCACATCACTGCAAACAAACCAGGTTATAATTTAAGTAATTGCAATGCCACTTGATGAGATAGATTAATTATAGTATCCCATTTTCCACCTGAAAGAAGTTTTGAACTGTGTTCCAGCTAAAAGAAGCAAGCAATCCAAGCTCAGAATTTGTTCTTGAGAATTTTTTCCTGGGACTAATCCTGATATTAAAAAATTTAAATCAGTCAAGGTCTAACCAGGAAAATATAAATCAATTTAAACATTTAAAATAAAAGAAATCTAATACAGGCAAACGGTTGCACATGTGTTGACAGAGCTAAGAACCTTAATAGGAGATCATGAAGCAACCCACAGATTAGCAACAGCAGGAAAGCCAGTGTCACCCCACAGGAATAGAGAAAGTAAAAGTGATTTTACTGAAAAAGTTCTGATGCAAGCCAGAGGGGGTGCAATTCAAAGTTGTTTAAAATGGACATCTCCATTATAGTGAAGAAGGACAAGGTAGATGCAAATGTATGTTTGATGTTGGGAAGATACTTTGCTGTTATTGAGAAGTTAGTAGAGATGATCCTTGATATATAGGAGTTCAATAAGAAAAGAGATGAGAGAAGAGTATGCAAGCATGTACAAAAGCCCTGTGGCTGGAGGAATGTGATATGTATATGAAGCTGAAAGAAGGACAATATGCCTGGAACCAATTAGAGAAGATGTGAATATGGTACATGCTGACACTAGAGACTACAAATGACCACAGGGCATGTGAAATAGCATGTTTGTTTTGTCTGTTTTAATCCAATAGCCATCAGAGGGTTTTAACCTGGAAAGTGACACATTCAGATTTGCTATGAAAAGATGACTCTGTGCTCTGCATAGAAAATGCATTGGAAGGGAAGTAGTCACTATAGTAGCTTAGACTACATTGAAGTTGATAGAGATGATGAGGAGTGGATATATTTGAGTGAGTTTTAGAAAAATAAAATAACAAGATTCAGTGCTGAATGGGATTGGCATAGTAAATCAGAGGGATTTGTCAGAGATGATTCCTTCCTCCTAGGTTTGATATGTGAGTGGGTATTAGATCATCCACTGATGTCATTACTGATGGTATTTGCTTGAAAAAGGCCAAGGTAATTGTGGGTATATTCTTGGACATATTTAATTTGGGTAACTTTGAGATACTTTAGAGAGAGTGCCAAATAGGTAGATGGATATTCGGGGTGAAACAAAGGAATGGTCTGGGCTAGGAAAACAATATTTGGAATTCATCAACTTAGAGATGGTAACTGAAGGTATGAGCAAGAGTTGGATAGAGAGGAAGAGGGCCAAAAATGGAACTGTAGCTCCGTCAGCCAACAGTTAGGTACAGAGGTTGAGGCTAAAACAGAAATAGGACAAGAACTAAGTAAGTAGGAGAAATGCAAATAAAGTGTTGTATCAAAGAATTCAGAGTATTTTGAGAAGGAGGATGTTTCCAAATCTGCTGAGAAGTAAGGAAGAAGAGGAGTGAAAGTGTCCATTCAATTTAGTGAAATGGACATTATTGATGACATAAATGAGAGCAATTTTGGTGGAGTCAGGGGATCAAATGCCAAACTGAGGTCACCTGAGAAGCAATTTGAAGAAAGTGGCTGTAGAGGAGAAGATAAGAGAACACAATATCTGAAGAGAAAAGGGGATTCTTTAAGTTGCTTTTAAAAAATAAAAGAGGTAAGCATGCTTCAAAGTTGATGGAAAGCATCCAGTGAAGAGGGAAAAGCTTACTATATGAGTGAGAGGTTCTGGAGCAAGCCAGAGGTGGTGGAATTCAAAGTAGGGACACCCCCATTGTAATGAGAAGGAAAAAGGACAGGGTAGATGCAAACATGTTTGTTTGCAATTGGGAAGATGCTTGTTGTTTCTGAGGAGATAATAAAATTGTCTTCTGAAGGCTTTTCATTTCTTTGCCAAATCAAGGTCCCCTTCCTGGAGAGAGAGAAGAATGGCGTAGACATTCCCATCTCAAGTTTTTAATGACTCCTATTAGTTGGCTTCTTTTTTTTTTTTTTTTAATTTATGATAGTCACACAGAGAGAGAGAGAGAGGCAGAGACATAGGCAGAGGGAGAAGCAGGCTCCATGCCAGGAGCCTGACGTGGGATTCGATCCCGGGTCTCCAGGATCGCGCCCTGGTCCAAAGGCAGGCGCTAAACCGCTGCGCCACCCAGGGATCCCTAGTTGGCTTCTTATTTGGTATACCTCGATTTCAAGTTAGGAAGTGTTTCCTTGAACCAGTATCAGATTCCTTTGGAAAGATTTTTTTGTGTCTCATTGAGCCTTCTTCTCCTCGTGTTTATGCTCTCTCTCTCTCCCTCGCTCCCCGTTGCAGGCGCATACACACACACACCAACATACCATCACACCATTCAATCCTTTAAAAACTTAATGCTATGTGAATATTGCTCTTAAAAATCAATCTTCTGCCACAAATTTTACAGCTAAAATCACAGTGGAATTTAGTTCCCCACTAACAAGGAGCCTAAAAAAAAACACTGCCTGACATTTGCTAGATCTGTACAAAGACCTCTCTGGAGTGTTGGTTTCCCTGTTTATCACAACTGAACTTGTAGCAGAGGCATTGCCTTAATCCAAAACCTGCAAAGACCCTATAAAAATTACAAAGAAAAAAAAAAAGGCAGTCACACATTTCATGTGAGTGCCCAAGAAACCTATGTGAGAGCTATTTTAACTTCAGTGTATAACAGAATAATTGAGATTATATAAAAGAAATGCATGACAGGTAAAACAAAATGCTTAAAAACTAACATCTATATAAGTGAATTCCAGATTCATGTAGATTTGTAGCTTCCAATTAGGAAAATTGCAGACTGAATCATACCAAGATTCTTCTTGTCTTAGGCACTAACATTTGCTCCAAAGAAGTGGCTTCCTTTCTAGAGAAGGTTACTGGCCACAGAATATTCACCATATCAGTGTAACATGAAAGTGATCTTGGTAGATTTCACTCTTATCATTCAAATTAAGAGAAATCTTCTACATATAAAAGGAAGGAGAATGTTCCCTTTTATTTCATCAATTGCTAGAAAATAAATGAAGTCCTGTCTGGCTTGGGCCTTCTTTCTACTGACAAATGTAATTAAAATTAGACTTGAGAAAAAATAGGAATGGAAATGTCCAAGTATAAGGATGTTGCCACTGAAAATTGGTTTCTAAAAACAGCATCGATTAGAAACGAAGTACAGAGAAATGAGAAATCTGCTGCCAATAGTCCATCTCCAATTATATAAAATATTGCAATCAAAGGCTCATGAGGTTAGGAAGACTTTTATTAAATAATGTAATTAAAAGCTAATAAGTTTAGCATTCCACCTATACACAGAAAGGGTATTTGATGTATTAGCTTTCTATTGCTGCTGTAACCAGTGGCTTAAGACAATGAAGATTTATTATCTCACAGTTCTTTTTTTTAAAAGATTTTATTTATTTACTTTTTTGAGATAGAGTGAGAGAGGGAGAGAGAGCATGCACAAATGGGGGTGGGGGGGCAGGTTGGAGAGAGAGGGAGACGCAGGCTCTCCACTGAGCAGGGAGCCCAATGCAGGGGTTGATCCCAGGACCCTGAGATTATGACCTGAGCTGAAGGTAGAGCTTAACCAACTGACCACCCAGGCGCCCCTCTCCCAGTTCTATAGTTTAAAAGTTTGACATGGATTTCACTGGGCTTTTAAAATCAAGGTGTCAGTAGGGCTGTATTTCTTCTGGAGGTTCCAAGGAGACAATTTGTTTCCTTGCCTTTTCCACCTTCCCACACTCCTTGGCTTGTGGCCCCTCCATCCATCTTCAAAGCCAGCAGTACAGAATCTCTCTAACTCCGGTTCTCTATCACGTCTCTTCACTGACTTCACTTCTGCCATTTAAGGACCCTGTGATTACAATGGCCCCACCTGAGGCATCTGGGATTATCTCCCATCTCAAGATCCTTAAGTTAATCAAATATGAAAAATCTCCTTTGCTGCATAAAGTAACATATTCATAGGCTCTGGGGATTAGAGTGCTGACAAGTACAGGAAGGGTCATTATTCTTCCTACCACACTTGGGAAAGTGAAAGGGCATGTTTTTAAAAGAAACATTTTACTGCCAGGCTTCTGCTTTCTAAGCCTATCATGTTCAAGAATAAAGAATTTTAAGGATTTTTTTCCCCCATAACTGTGCAGTACGTCCGGTAATCAGACCACTCGTTTTCAGTGACAAGAATGCTAAATAAGAAAGGATTCCTTTGGCAGAATGAAACTAACTCAGAAGACAGGGATTAATGATCGAAAAGCTACTGGGGATGCCCAAAGGATGTCACACATCTATCTCCTTTCCAGGAAATTACAGCAGTAGACAGAGAAGACAGAGGCCATAAAATGATAATAAAAATATACTTTAATTGAATTATTCCACAATAAAACTAAAAGGAATCTAAAAACAACAGCTGATTATTTTCCTCATCATGTGTCTTGAATGGTCCATGCAAGGCATTATTGTGAGATGAGAGCTGAGATGGTTACAAACCATTTCACCCTGGCTCTCTTTCTTTCTCTACATCTCTCTCTCTCTCTCTCTCTCTCTCACTTTCTCTCTCTCTCTACTTCTCGACCCTCTCACTCTGCTATCTTTCATTTCATCCTGCAAGAATTAGGACCTGAGTAGAGAGTCAGGTGCATCTGCTCATTACCTTTGAAAGCACAGAAAATGACTGGACTTCATATTGCTGTGGGTTAAAATTGGCATCAGACAACCTGTTGCTTTAGCTGTTCTTGTTCTACCTTCAAGAATAGTGTCAGATGCCAAGAGGTACTGCTGCCAGGAAAGCTGGGTTTCCAGGAAACAATAACTTTCATATTTTTGTCATTGTAATCCAGAGCTGAAGGAAATAACTTTCATGGTTTTGTCATCATTATCTAGATTTAAATTTGCTTTTTAAAAAATCTACAGGACAAATAGGCATCCACATTTTTCGAATATAATAAAAATCCGGGGCATGTGGTCTAACAAAGGACGTTTCATTATCTATAAATTTAAATGAAAAGTGTTACAAAGTCATAAAAAATAAACTGCACTTAGCTACATATTGAATAAATTTACTTTATGGAAAAAAATGAAATTATAAGAAATCAAGGCTGTCCTGGAAAACCCAGGATGCATGGTCACCATTATTTATACCAGGCAGTTCAGAATGCTATTTGGTTGTAAAGCCCACAATTTATTTTGTGTAGTGTCTGCCAGTGCCTCAAAAGCTTCAGAAAAAAAAAAAAAAAAAAAACACAAAAGTCTTTTTATTCCATGTGAAATCATGTGAACTGAGTATTTGGCCTGCTTAATTATCCCAAGAGTCTGGTTCAGTAGTTCAGTGTCTGGCACAGTCAATGCTCAATAAATGTAGACTGAACAAATGAACAAATGCATGAACAATTTAAGATTAGCCATATAGAAAGCAGGCCAAGTGTCATTTCTGCCAAGACTGAGTAAAAAGCTCACAGGATCTAACTGGAGGAATGACTTCTCAGGACACTTAGTCCCACAAGGATAGACACACTTATAATGAATAATTAATAACTAATTTAACGGACTTCATCAAGGTGTATCAACTTATGGTATAACCATGAAAAGGTTTTGTTTTTTGGGTTCTTTTTATTTTTTTTTATTTTTATTTTAAAACTACTTTTTTTTTAAATTTTATTTATTATTTATGATAGTCACACACACAGAGAGAGAGAGAGGCAGAGACAGGCAGAGGGAGAAGCAGGCTCCATGCACCGGGAGCCCGACGTGGGATTCGATCCCGGGTCTCCAGGATCGCGCCCTGGGCCAAAGGCAGGCGCCAAACCCCTGCGCCACCCAGGGATCCCAATTGGGTTCTTTTTAAATAAAAGTTCTTTGTCAAGCCTCATTCCCCTTTGGGTTTCAGGCATCTCAGTCCAATTTCCTGAATTTTCAGACTGATTTTGGTGCTGTTCAAAAACCTCAAAGTCAATTTCAATTCACAGCTCACATCCTCTGCAATTCAAGATAGGCAGATAGGTATGTCCGTGGCTTGGAAGGGGAGGTGAGAGGGAGTGAATAGGGTGTTCCTTCATACTATTCCTCACCTCCTTGGCTATCATTGCTCTTCTGGGATTGGAGCAGGGATGAAGGAGAGGATGTTCTGCAAGGGACTGCTCATAGTAAACTGGCCTCTCTCTTTTGTCAAGGGACCAGTATCTGGCCCTCATTTCCTTCTCTCCATCACATGCTGACTTCCTGATGGGAGATATTTATGGATTCTCAGGTGGGACTTCCAAGGGTCTCTCCTGCATAACTCCTTGATATTGGGTATCTGACAGGGTTTTAGCTTCTTCCTCCCTGCCTGGCCCAGGTGATCCACCCACATCCTCTTACTGCGGGGCCTCCTTTGCCCAACAGGTGGCACCTGGAATGGGGTAGGGATTGAAAAAGGCTTAATACTCAGCTGCTCACCTTTAGTCAGATTCCACTCATGTATCCTGGTCACACCAAATGTGGACGTGAAGGCTTCACTATGGATCCTCTCCTTCAACTCTCATATCTCTCCATGCTCAAGCCTAAACAACAGATGATGTATCAATTCAGTGGCTCAGCAATTTCTAATAGATTATCCTCAGTCCTTGACTTATATATGGGGTCAGGAAAGGCAGCTTGGGCCCTCCCAACCTTGTGGGGAGATAGAAGAACCATCACATAAACCTTTCTTCTTGGGAATGGAATAGCTACCAATGTATATAATCCATATTTCCTTAAGAAATGGTATTTCACTCTCCTGCAGATTTATTTTATACATGTGGTGTAAGAAAAGGGTAGGTATGCTCATTCCATTGAATTGTTGTCCTTGGCTCTTCGTGAGGTGAAGTAGCTTGACTCCTAGATTGAGATGTGCTACACTTAAATGTTAAAGTAACTAGTGCCTCTTATTCTCACTTGTAGCCACTAGTAGCGTGATCCCTGAAAAACAGAATTGCAATTACAGAAAGCTTTCCATGTGGCCAGCCTTTTTTCTTACACATACTACTCTACATATATTAAGCCATTTTTCTCCCCACAGAAACTCTAGGAATGACATATCAGTATGTCCATTTTATAGTAAATTTTATAGGCTTTTTCTATGTAGATCACTAGTGCATCAGGTGTCCTAATAAGTGTTTAAGAAACAGGTTAGATTTTTAAAAATTAATTTGACTAAAGTATAGTAATTTAGAATATATTATTGCAATCATCTTACAATAGGGTCAGATTAGTAATGTTATGATTCCCATTTACAATAACTTGTCCAATTTCATGAAACCAGTAAGTGTTAGAATTAAAACTAGGTGTGTTAAATTCATGCCGAATGTTCTTCCTTGGTTCTGTGCTGTTAATAGGAAATTCTATTTTTCCACTTGTTAAAGTTCAGATCTGGTGGGTCTTCTATTCCAGGACAACATCTGTATCACGTACCAAGATATATATAGAAAACCACATATACATTAATAGGCAACTGAGTTCATTCACAAGGAGTTCATTCAGAAAAATATCTTTATTCTAGTGAAGCTTCTTCATGAATAAAATACTGCATTTGTTACAACATGAAATATTCTTGGGCTTCTGGTAGATAGCTCTCTGATGTTTCCACTTGGACCATCTCCCAGCAAAGGGCAAGCCACATGTGTGTTGGTGGTACAGTGGTGAGCACAGCTGCCTTCCAAAGGGCAAGCAATAAAATTATTGAAGAACAATGCTGCCTGGACTACAGAGGAAATCCTATTTGGTGTTCAAACATATTCATCCCATAGTTTTCAAGATTTTGAAATGCCTTTTCCTATGTCTTAATGTCATAAGGCTATTATATTCCAGAGTATTTTGTAATCCAATGAGTACTCTGTCTATACATTTACAAATTATAATGTAGAAAAAGGGGCACTGAAAGTGGTTCAGGTAGCATCTGAATCACTTTGGAATATGGGAGCCGAAACAAAGACTCTCAAGGAGACTTACATTTCCATGATACAAAGAGAAAAGTCAGCCTTAGTGGATGGATAACAAGAGTCATGAAGATACTGGGGCAGGCTCTCCTCCCTCATATACAAACTTCAAATGTACCCTTGCTTCTTCAGTTCTGAAATTCTTCACAGCATTAGATTTTTAACCCAGTGGGACTTCCATAAGCCTACTTAAAATGCAAAGTCCAACAAAGAATTCATCTTCTGCTAATGAGTCAGATTTTGGTAGGAATCATTTAAATTAAATTAACCACTGCATCCTATCAATTGACAAAGGCACTGGTGAAATAGCCATATATATATACATATATATATATATATATATATATATAGTTCCACTTGGACCATCTCTGAGCAAAGAGCAAGCCACATGTGTGTTGGTGGTATAGTGGTGAGCACAGCTGCCTTCCAAAGGGCAAGTAATAAAATTATTGAAGAACAAGGTTGTCTAGACTACAGAGGAAATCCTATTGGTGTTCAAACATATTCATCCCATAGTTTTAGTTATATATATATATTGCATGCCATATTTGAATTGGAGGGGGACATGACTATTAACAAGGAGACATGCACAGCAAAGTTCACTGTAGCACACTTTGTAGTAATGAAAAATCAGAAACACTTTAGGTGCCCATCAAGGAGAATAGTGCAAATTATGATGGATAGTTCTAAGAGAATATTACATAGCAGTAAATGCTAATGATTGGATTAATATCTCAAAAACATAATGTTGAGAAAAACAATTAACTGGAGAAAATTTTTAAAATGCATTTCTTAGCATTTATAAAAATCCTCTAAGCAATACCATAAAAGGCCATGTAACATACTAGAGTGGTTAAAAGCATTAGCATATGATGAGGCACACTGGTTCTGGAGTTAGATGCCTGTCTGCCTTTGAATCTCAGCTCCACCACTTATCAGCTGTGTGATGTTGTGCAATTTAAGCTCTTGATGTCTCAATGTTTAAATAGAGTACTTATTTCACATAGGACTGTTTCAAAGTCAAGGAAGGAATACACATGAGGAACATAGAATACTGCTAGTTGTATACTAAGTGCTCAATAAACATTGCTTATTATTAATTGTTTATAGGTACATATATGTAGAAAAATATAATATACTAACTGGATTCCATGATATTGGATGGCTCCAGGGAGAATGGGAGCAGAGAGGTTGAGTAAGAAAATGAGAATTTCACCTTTATTCCATGTCTTTTGTTAAAGCAAATATATATAGAACCAGTATACAAATGATGATGATAAAAATGATGGTCATGATGGTGTTAATGATTATCATGATTTTAAAGCCAGAATATCAAAGAGTAGAAGCAGCACAAAGGAGCGCTTGGGAAGAAATCAAGACAAATGTCATAATTTTGAAAAAGGCCTGCCCTATTTTAATTGAGGCTCAGGCATGGAAAGGAAACCAGATTAAGGAGTGCAAGAAGGAAGTATTTGTGCAGAGCTATTGGTTCAGCCTGAAAAGAAGACTTCTAAGCAGGGCAGCAGAGCAAGCCTATCTGCAATTTTAAGGATAGAAAAACTTCTCAAGAAGCCAAAATTAGACATAACAACACCAGTACCCTCTGTTTAAAAAGAGTTAAGACCTGGAGAGTTTATTCAAACAAGAACAGGGCAGATGATGGGAGTCTGGAGGATGCTGTTATTCTCTTGGACCTCAACCTTGCATCATCCATAAGCAAAGACCCAAGAAGATTATGGTTAGCCTGAGAAATATCTGGCAAGAGATGTCAAAGACAATCTCTAAGACTCTGATTTTCAAGGATAGGAAGAGCTGCCATTGCAGAATGAGCAGAAGGCCAGGTACAGGGAGGCTATAAAATGAGGGTCAGAATGAGAAGAGCTGGAAGACCAACAGGACCACAGCTACAGAAGTGTTCTCTTTCCCCTCTATGGTGCCAGACTGCTCTAGATCTTGAGGAAAGTTTTAAATAACACAGATGGAAGGATCTGAGGACGAACTACCAGGCAGTTCCCATAAAAGGTAGTTCAGCATGGGGCTCCTTGGTGGTGCAGTGGGTTCAACGTAGGACTCCTGGTTTCAGCTCAGGTCTGATCTCAGGGTCTTGTGCTCCAGCCTTGCATGGGGCTCTGTGCTCAGGGCACAGTCTTCTTGAAATTCTCTCCCTCTCCCTCAGCTCCTCCTGTCCTGCACTCTATCTCTCTCTCTCTTACTGAAAAAAATAAGTAAATCTTTTTAAAAGAGACAGATAAAGTAGCTCAGCATACAACTATATTGTACACCAGAAACTAATGTAATATTGTGTGTCAACTATCCTTCAATTAAAAAAAAAAATAGAAAGTCATTCTGAGAGAGGCTGTTGTCCTCCTACTTGTCAAGTTTCCCCAGCCCCCCTATCCCCATCACCCACTCTTCCTATGGTTTTTCACCCATCAAGGCATTGTGTTGATAGATGTGAGGTTGCTCCAGAAACTCCAGTTTGGAATTGGGTTAACTACTATCTTTTAATACCTTGATTCTTCTTATTTCTAAAATTAGGATTACAACATCTACTTTAAAAGTTGTTGAAGGATTAATCATGATGACATACTTAAGAGATTAAGCCCACTGCCTGGCAAGGAAAATGCTTCACAAGTGGCATCAATTACTAGCACTGATCACTTAGTAGGCATTCGATAAATATTTGCTTAACTAATTAATTCAAAGTGTAAATTAAGTTGGAGTCTCTAGGTAGATGACCACTAGTAGAATATCTGAATTAATCCAAATAAATGTGTTTTTTTTCTCCCTACATAGAGGGGTTAGCTGTTATTAATAAATTATTTTAATACTATAGGCTCATGGCTTGCCTTTAACCACCTGATACTTAAATTGAGATTTTACTCTGCTTGCAATATTGTATTACTTATCACTTTCAAATGCCTGACCTACTGCATAAAGCAGTAAAACATCATGCTACTTCTCCTCTCAGTCATGTAGAACGGAGGGACAGTGGTCCAGGTTTTGAGAAGGATATACTCAGATACTTAGCAACTCACATAATAGCAAAGTTCATATACTCAGAGTGTCAGCTGTACAATTAAACCACAGAATCCACTTGCTTCTGGTATTTGATATTTGCCAGATTCCTTGCTGTTACCCTGGATTCACATTTTCCCCACCTCTCCTGATATGTCTGCTCAACTAGAAACACTCAGAATCATGTATACAAATCCCAAGTGATATTTCTAACTAAGTGGTCTCCAAATAGCTTGAGTGCATATCCAATTAGAAAAAGAAGCAACCTCAACATATGTATGCCATATGTACTACTATCATTAACTAAGCTTCAAGACACATTATTTCTCGTTAACAAAGGTGGATGTAAAACTTAATTTCAACAAATTTTCTTTATAATTAAAAGAATCTATTGGCCATCTTCTTGACACATATAATTAGAAAACTATTGTTTTCACTTCCTGGTGTGGTTGCCAGGGAGCTACTGCTAGAACTATAGCTGCCATGTTTTAATTTTCTTATTACTGAAATTTTTCAATCCATGGATTTGTTTTAAGACCACCAAAATTGTTTCCACATAGTATAGTATGTTTAAAATTAATAAACAAAAAAGCAGGAATAACACTGGGTCAATCAATCCCTCCAAAATGTGAGGACAGCCCCCCCACCCCACCCCCCATCTTCCCTCAGGGTAACTCATGGACAATTTGTGATCAGCTCACACAGTGAACAGATGAGTGCATCAGTTCTAATCCATATATTAAATACTAATAAAGCTCAAGTAATCTTTTATGCTACATAACAACTGAAAAAGAAGTTCTGGTATTTTGTTCCCACACTGTAATGGATCATCTGCTCACTCCTTTGGCTACACTTCCTCACAGTGCTTTGGAGATCACTGATATGAATGCTTTATCTAAAGTAATAAATACTTCAACACCATAAAAACATTTTAGGAACAATACAACTAGTCTTATGGGAGTCCACATAAAAAAAAAAGTTATCTGATAAGAATCTCAAAGTGAAGAAATCCTGAACTGTAGAAGAAAACAACTTCTAAATGTGCCATGGGCTCGTGGGCCCACACACATGAGCAAAAGAGAAGCTGGAAAAGACTAATGTTGACTTGAACGCCATCATTAATGAAAAAAAGAAGTTTTGCTGGGGCAGCAACAATCAGCAACCTCTTTGAACATCCTCCATATGAATTGTACTCAGAATGATATATTGTTTCACTAGGTTTTGCCTTGGCCTGCTGTGTGAGGTATTATGGGATATTTATGGTGTGTCTGAACCTGATCTGTTTGTCAATGTCATCCTTCTCAAACCAGACCTGGTTGTACAGACTCACAATTTCCATAGTAGTAAGAGTACAATGATAGATGGAGCCCCAAAAAAGAAGTACTATTTCCAGTACTATTTTTCGGTAAGACAGGACACTTTGAAAGAGCTGTTGCAATCACATCCTGGATCTATTTATTCGAAAGTAATGTTTCATTAGTCTTGCCTTGAATCATTTTGTTGATTTGGAAAATAAACTTATAAACAACCAAACAACACTTAAAAATTCTTATTCTTTAAATCCTTTCCCCCTAAATATTTCATTTACATTTTGGAGAAGTGAACGCCCTACTTTACACATATATTTGTATTTTCTATCTCTTCCTCATCTTTTCTGGTTTCAAAGAATGAATAAAATATATGTCCATATTTCACCTCTACTTGGATAAATTTATGAATATCTATAAAGATTACTGTGGCATATATTGCCCCATTTAAACACTATTTTCCATATCTACAGAACTCAAATATTGTAAGGGTTTATTTGTAAGCTTATAGGAAAGGCAGATAATATTTCTCTAGGGAAAAAAAGAACTTTGTAGGTTATTAATGAAGTGGTAATTTGCGTGTGAGCATGTGTGTGTCCCTGTGCACGTGTGTGTGTCTGTATATATAGTTATACTCAGGACCACAGTTAAATATTCTCCAGTAATTTGGAGATAAGGGAATTTAGAAATGACTTAACTCCTCTGGATATAATTTAAGCTACAAACTAGAGTACCATCTTATTGTTAAACCATAAAATGAGCGAAAATGAATTAGAACAGAAATATGCCACATCATTTCACAAATGATTCACAGACCAGAACAATATTGATTATACTAACATAATAAAAACAGAATATATTCATACAAATGGTCTTTGATCAATGAAGAATTGTAAATAAACGGAATCACTATTTCTAACTCCTTTCTTCAGTGTTCAAGATGGGTCTACCCTGGTACATTTCTTTGGGAGGCAAATGTTTCTGCTGCATGGATAGATATAGCCAGTCTCAGAGACTTTTTGTCCAGCAGCCCACACTCCCGTCCTTGAAATTTTTACACCTCTAGTGAGGCATAGTTTGCATATCATGACAGTCATCCATTATAAGTGTGCAGTTGAATGACTTTTAGTAAATTTATCCAGTTGTATAATCATGACCATAATCTAGTTTTAGAATATTCCCATCATTCAGAGTTTCCTTGTGCTCATTTGCAGTCAATTTCCATCCAGACTCTTGGTCCCAGATAACTATAAATCTACTTCTTATCTCTGTGATTTGCCTTTTCTGGAAATTTTATGTAAATGGGGTCATATAATATATATTCTTTACTGTTGAGCTTCTTTCATTTAGCATATTTAAGGTTCATCTATGTTGTTACAGGTATTAGTAGATCATTTTAAAAAAGATTTTATTTATTTATTCATGAGAGACACAGAGAGAGAAAGAGAGAGAGAGGCAGACACACAGGCAGAGGGAGAAGCAGGCTCCATGCAGAGAGCCCGACGCGGGACTCCAACCTGGGTCTCTAGGATCACACCCCAGGGGGAAGGTGGCGCTAAACCGCTGAGCCACCCAGGCTGCCCAGTAGATCATTTTTTAAATTGACAAATAGCATTCCATTCATATGTATGTATGGATCTACATTTTATCTATTAACTTTGGAATACTTGGATTGAATGACTAAATTGCCAAGAGCAAACAATTTTTAATGTGAAAGATTTCAATTTCAATTTCACTGGAGTAGGTAGATAACTAGAAGTGGAATTGCTGGGTCAGATGTAAGTATATGTAAGTGACTATACCATTTTATATACTTACCAGTGACATACAAGGATTTTGGTTTCTCCAAATCTTCACCAACACTAGTCTTGTAAGTCTTTGGATTATAGTCATTCTAGTGATGTGTAGGTATATCTCATTGTGGTTTTAATTTGCATTTCTCTAATGACTAATGATATTAGCATAATGATATTAAGCATCTTTTCATGTGTTTAATGGCAATTTGTACATTTTCTTTGTGAAATGTCTATTCAAATATGCTGCTCATTTTTTAATTATGTTGTTTGTCTTCTTTTGTTGAGTGATAAATATTTTTTATATACTCTAGACAAGTCCTTTATCCGATATATGTTTTGCAAATATTTTCTCCCAGTCTATTTCTGGTCTTTTCATTTCTCTTCTTTAGAAAAGTAAAAGCTTTTTTAAAAAATTTTCATAAAGTTAAATTTATCAATTATTCCTTTTATTGACTGAAAAATTATTGCCTAACATAAAGTCACAAAGATTTTCTCCTAGAAGTTTTCTTCTAGAAGTTTCATGATTTTAGCTCTTAAATATTGGGCTACAATCCATTTTGAGTTTCTTCTTTTGTGTAGGCTGTGACATAGAGACTAAGCTCATTTTTTATGTGTGCATAGCCAATCTTCCCAGATGAAAAGACTCTCCGTTTCTTTACTGAATAGCTTTGGTACTTTTGTTGAAAAGCAATTGACCATAAATATAAGGATCCCTTCCTTGATATGGTGCAAATGACAGTATCCTCTCACAATAACTTGACTCCCCACATAAATCAGCCTTTACTAGAGGAATGCAGTGCTGAGGTTAGTGTGAACATTGATGCATAATTCTACTTGAAATATTAATTGGAATTCCAATTCATGCATAAGTTTGTAAGCTCAATTAACCTGAGTTTCTGAGCCTGCAAAGCTGAAAACTTAACTGGGATAAATTTCTCATGGTAATAATAATCTGGGGGAGGACACTCAGCAGCCAGTCAGCCTCTCCCGATACCACTTTACAGAAACTTCCTAACTTTAATCATGCATAAACATTCATGAGCCTTTTTTACGTGGAAGGCACTATGAAGGATTCAGAGATATAAAATAGGTCACTATTATTTGGTATCTACCAGTATGACCAGCCAGATGGTTCAGAGCTAGCCTCCACTGTGATTAGTAGGGTCTGTACTACACATAAGAACTGAACATAAGAAATGATTCTCAGTCTTCCACGAGTTTATAGTCTGCTTGGAAAGATAATCAGCTACATAGTTAAAAATGTTCAAGGCTGTCATGTAAAATGTTGATTCAGAAGATTGAAAGAGAAAAAATCATCAAGAGCTACTGGTAATGTTAACAGAAAAAGTTAAAAAAAAGTGGTTCTGAAAATAAACAAAATCAGTCTAAAAATATTATATAAAATTTAGGCCTCATAGATTTATAGCTTATTAATGCCCCAGCTATCCCAAGCAGTAGAATCTGATAATATTAATTTTTAAAATAATAATACTGATTGTTACCACTTGTTGACCACCAGATGTTAGGCTATGAACAGTACTGCCTACTTATACTAGGCTATGGACTATATTACCTCTAATCTTGCAACAAAATAAATAGAAGATTCTGTAGCCATAGGTCTAACTTGGTCAGCATGGAATTAAAAAAAAAAGGCTGCAAGAGAATAATAACATATTTAAGTTTAAATTTTTTAATTTAAATTCCAAGTCCCATACCTATAACGAAAAAGGTATTCTCCAAACTTCCCCATTTTGAGGGACTACTTGAAACCAAAGGAATACTTATGTGAATTATAAATTAGTCCTTCTCATTGCTTATTGCCTCCTGCTTTCAGCCAGGAGAAGGCTGTAATAATTAGTCACAGACAATAAACCAGTCACTAAGATGGCTAATCTCTGAACAGCCCATGTAGCAGTCTTGGTTTTTTCCAGTGATGTCCAACCATTATCACTGAGGAAGCTCACGTGATTTTGAATGTTCAGTGTTCAAGATACAAAAAAAAAAAAAAAAAAAAAAAATGATGCTCTTCTCTCTATTGTCACGCTGAGGCCTAGAGCCCATCACATAAATAGCTTCTAATAAGTATAAGAAGAATCATTTTCCTGGGTGTGACCATACTTCTGGGGTCACAAGGAGCTAAGGACTTGACCCCATTCTGTGTCAAGATACAGGCCTTTCCCAAGACCTCTCCATTCAAGCCCTTGAGAATTGAAGTTCAGGTCTCTCCTAGTACCAAAGGCTAACACGATTCTTGCTCAAGGATGATTTCTGAAGTGACTGACATCTGCTTCAGGAGAACATTCGTATATTACTCTATCTTCATTTTAGAGCTTAAGAAAACAGAGACTAAGAGACTTTAAGTGAGCTGCCTAACACCACACAGCAAACATGAAATGCAAATATAGCGGTTTCACATTCCCAGAGCTGATATTATTTTCACACTGCTTTACTGTCTACCAAATCTGTGATACTGCAAATAAGTCAGTTCTGGGCAGGCCAGAACCGAGAGATGTCCAAATGTACACCTTCATCCTCACAGACACATCTAATCAAGTAAGATATAAAAGGTGCCTGGTAGGCAGCTTACAAGGCTTCTCATTCTCCTACAGTTTCCAGTCTGAAAGAACATTTGTGCAAACCAGAATGTGTGCCGTTAGTAAACAACCCACAGCTATTTATTAATTGGGGGTAAACAAAAATGCAGTTGAGTTTAATTCTGCAAACAAGCTCATAGAATCCAACACACAGACAATCTTGCAGGACAGAAAAAGAGAAAGAGAAACATTTCCTGTAGTAGAGAAATTCTTGTTATAACGGAAGGCACAGGGTTTATGGTTGTGCTTTTATCACTAGCTGGCTGTGTGTCTCCTTTAGCAACTCACTGCTTCTGTAGGCCCGGCATACCTTCTTCCTTTGCATGTAAACTGCTCATTTATTAGCACTGATTCTGTGACATAATGGTTTCCAATAAACATGCTGAGCTACATGGAGGTGATGGAACTGGATGAGGTTCAGACACATATGCTTCACTTTCTTGTTTCTTCCACACATTCTTGTCATGGTTCCATTTTGCAGAGGAGGCCAGGGTCAGGCTGACCTTCGTGTTAAGCATCCTCTTGATCTGCTTGGCCACCCACTCCTCTTCAAAGACATGTGGGATGTGTTGGTACACACAGTGCTTCTCCCAGATCAGAATGAGTGGCAGCATACACAACCATCTTCCTCATTAGCACTCTTACTCATTTCAGAAAAAGATTGTGGTTTTCTTTTCTTTTTTTAGACATTTTGAAATCACATTTGTTTATTTAAGAAATATTTTGTCAACAACTTTAAAGCTCTGCAACTTTTCCAAGGCAGCAAGAGCATTTAAAAATGCTCTGCTTAGGGGCACCTGGATGGCTCAGTAGTTGAGTGTCTGCCTTCAGCTCAGGTCATGATCCCAGGGTCCTGGGATTGAGTCTCACATCAGGCTCCTTGTGAGGAGCCTGCTTCTTCCTCTGCCTGTGTCTCTGCCTCTCTCTGTGTGTCTCTCATGAATAAATAAATAAATAAAATCTTAAAAAAAAACACTCTGCTTATTGGGGGTGCCTGGGTGGCTCAGATGTTTAAGCGTCTGCCTTAGGCTCAGGTCATGATCCCAGGGTCCTGGGATCCAGTCCCATGTCAGGCTCCCTGCTCAGTGGGGAGCCTGCTTTTTCTTCTCCCTCTGCTGTTCCACCTGCTTGTGATCTCTCTCTCCCTCTCTGTCAAATAAATAAATAAATAAATAAATAAATAAATAAATAAAATCTTTTAAAAAATACTCTACTTACTATTTTCTGACTTAAACTTCACACCATCTGAAATACATGGTATTTCCAAGTTCACCTTTAAATTAGGGTAAAGGAGGTTGAGTGTGAGGACAAGATGATATAAAAGAGACACACAGAGGAAAGGATTTAATACTAATACAACTACATATTAAGAAACTATTAAATTATCTTTGTTGAACAACTCAATAATATGAATAATGGTCTAGAGTATTGGAAAGACAATGACTTCTTATGTCAGATAATTATTATAAATAATTAAATAAACTAATTCAAATACAGCCTTTATAATTTACATTGATAACTATACTTGTATAATTTACATTTGACCTAGAGCAAGTTATTTCTCCTAACTTTAGTTTTCTCATCTATATATACTATAGGGCTAATATTGCCTAAAATAAGATTAAGGAGCAGGCTAATCATACTACTGCCCAACATGCTGATCAACAGCTTTGATAGAAGAACAGTGGATTGAATGGAAGCCTTGGTGCAAGGTAACTCAAGTTTCTAAGTATGGCTTCTAATAAAAGTAGTGACATTTTCTTGGTTATCTTTTGACCAACGCAGAAATTGTCCTCTACTAGACATCTTTAAAACTTCACTCCAAATAAATAAATGTACAAACATAGAATTATGTTTGTTTGAAGGGACTACATTAGTGAGGATAGTTTAAGGTATAGTGGAGTAATAAATAACTCTGAAGAGTCAGTGGCTCAAAAAATAAGGGTTTATGTCTTACTTACTTTGCATCTCATGTAGGTTGGTCAACTGTTCTCCAACTTGAATTTATGTCATCTGAAATACATGGTATTTCCAAGTTCACTATGGTTAGAAAATAAAGAGATAGAAGATACATACTGGCTTTTTACCTGCCTTGTCTCAAAGTGGCACTCATTATTTCTGCTCCAAGTCTCTTGGACAAAACACTGGTATGTGTCAGCCTATCTGGGAACTGTAGGCAATACTTACTATGCCCCAAATGACACGTATTTACTTGCTTGGGTGCCAAAATGTCTGAGAATGGTATCAATACTCACAGAGTAGTTGTGAGAATTATATACAATAACTTAGAGTAAGAACTAGCCCAGGGTCTGAAACATACTGAGAATTCAATAAATGTTAAGTCCTTTCCCCTACCCTCAGTCTCTCAGTCTCAAAGGTGAACTTTGCCAATCCTACAGAATCAACTCCAGCAACTTCTATGTCCTTAGAGACTATAGCCAAAGCACCCTGACATCTTGCTCAGAGCACCCTAAAGAGGCAGGATGAAATGGTGACTACATCCCTGTGACAACCTGCAGGCCATGTTTTCAGGTCACCAATATCAAAAATGTATATCATAACATTCATCTGCTGAGGGTCCTTCTGTGGTTCCCTAAGTCTTAAGGAAAAAAGTTGAAACACTTTAATGTAACACACAAGACCCCTTTGAACAGTTCCTCCAGCCTCCCTCACTTAGCTCATAACACATGCATCACACACTCATACTCACCCTCTACTCCAGCCTTTACAAAGAGCTCCAAAGGCCCTGGACAACTCCATTTCATGTCACATGTCTCTGCATGAGCAGAACCTGCTGGATTTTCCTGGAATGACTTTCATTTACTCTTCACCCGGCTGCTTGTGCTTCACAACACAGCTTTGCTGAGATGCTTTTTCTGGCTTCTCCAGTATAACTTAAATGTCTAGTATAACTTAGATGTCCATAAGCCTCATAGCATCATGTGTATACCTATATCACAAATTACTGCATTGCAAACACTTGCCCAAGGGGTTGTCTCCCTTTTCTCAACTAGAAACTCATAGGAGGCTGAAGTCATGTTGTATTTGAATCTGGATCTTCAGGGCCTGCTAAGGTGCTTTGGCACACTGTGGGAATATATAAAAGTCTATCTAACCAATGAATATCAACGTCATCCTTATATTTTGTTTGATATGTCACACCATACCTCTCCCTGTGTCCTGACTCTTAGATTTCCCAGAAAAATACTAATCTCACTATGTTGCCTCCCTACTGGTTATTGGCTTCAGGTGCTGTGGGCCATTTCTGACTCAATCTGGGCAAAGCCCCAATCTCCTTTTGATCACCAAGTTTAAGAGATGGACAGTGCATTATCGGAACCAGATCCTAGACTCAGCGCTTACTATGTATGTGAACTCAGACAGGATTCTCTTTATCTTTATCAGCTCAGTTGCTTCATAAGAAAATTAAACTAGTCTCCGTGCCAAAGGGCTACTGTGGCTATAAAAGGGAATCCTAGTTTTTGGCCTCTTGGCATATACTCCAGTTTGAAAAAAATTGCATTCCCCAACAGCTTCTTTAGGAAGGAAAGGAGTTGTTTTTCTTTCTTTCTTTTTTTAAAGGGAATTTCTTGAAAAACTGGGATAATAGATTAAAAGCCCCAAAAGAGGCCTGAATGTGTAAACCATCCTATAAAAGACACAAAGAATTATTCCTTAAGGGTAAGAGAATGTAGAACAAAAGGGAGGAAATAAAAGCAAAACCAGAATCAGGAAATTATAAAGGACCTTCCTGAGGCTACCCTTCCCCTCAATTTTGAAGTCTAAAAACATGAGATACATATTTTCAAGTATCTAGTAGTATACTTTGTCAGCGATAAGCAGGCTATGAATTATAGATACAATAATTATTTGAAATGTCATTATTGTTAACTCAGACTTTGTTATCAATTAATCCTATAAATTTACATTCTAAAGAATGAAATTCTAAAGACAAGTGAAAAAGAGGGTATAGTTGAGATGTGGAAATATCCAGCTCAGCTTTTATCCTATCTAGATTATGTCTTTGTTTCTCATTCTAGGATAAATTCTTACTTATATCCTGATTTTCTTGGCTCATAGCTGCCTATCCATGGTCTTTCACTGACTGATCATTTTACAATTTTATTGAGGTTCAATCTATGCACAAAAAATAGTATCCATGTAAAATGTACAGTTTGATGAGTTTTGATACATGTTTAATCTATGATACATGTATGCACTCATGAAACCACAATCAAGTTACAGACATTTCCATTACTCTCAAAGGTTTCCTTGTGCCCCTGTATAGTCCAGCCCCTCCTGTACCCTTACCCCAGGTGAGAACCAACCTGAACTATATCATTAGAAATTCTAAAATGTTCTAGAATTTTATGTAATCAAACAGTCATGTAAACTTGGATTGTTTGTGTATAATGTGTATAGTACTGGAAGGAATGTTTACATACAGATTTTTGTATGATCAAATATGCTTTCATTTCTTCTAGGTATGTATCTAAGAGTAAAATAACTATGTGACAGGTTAAGCATATGTTTAATGTTTAAGAAACTTCCAGTTTTCCAAGGTGAATAGTATTTTATATTATTATCAATGGTGTATGAGAGTTCTAGTTGCTCCATAACCTTGTCAACACTTAGTACTGTCAATCCTTTTAGTTTTTGACATTTTAATGGATGCATAGAGGTATCTTGTTATTTAATTTGCATTTTCTTGACATCTAATAGTATTAAATATCTTACTTTGCATATTTTTGTCTTCTACTGATTCTATTGATTCCTTGGGCACGCTCCTTTCTGGCTCCATGCTGCCCCTACTGTTATTCTGAGGCATCGCTTTCACTGCACCTCCTACTTATCCCTTTGACTGCTGGGAATACTACTTTATCCCGTTACCCTTTATGGTGTATGCTGGTCTGTAGGATTTGTTTTTAGCTTTATGCCACTCTTTTCACCTTTGATACATGAATTTTCAAATCTTAACTCTTGGGGATTATATCTTTAAAAGACATATTGTTTCATCAGATGGAAATTTTACTCATGGTATCAGCTGATTTATCTGAATGTCAACCTTAGCAATTATTGTTTTATAAGTCTAAGTTATTGACTGGAGCAGGCTGGTATTTATTTTTAAATCTACATCTAGCATGGGAAATCCTAGACTAATCACTTAACCTCTTAGCCAAGCCAATGATAGTAACCTTCTGCCTATCTCCTATGGATTTGCCGTAAAATTAGAAATTACAGTAACTCAAGTGTGCAAACAAACGTACCATAGTTAAGCTATGTAAGGTAAATTATAAGACTTAGTGATATAGATTCTTAAAATAAAATGAATATTTAATATATTTGTCTCCAGGTGCATTAAATTTAAATGCAGCTGTTTCCCTCCATGAATTCATAATTAAAATGACAGTAATCAGAGCAAAGAAATTCAGAAGAGTGAAAATAAACCTCAGATTATCTCACTGACAAAATATGCATTGTGATGGTTGAAATTCACAACATTCGCCTGAGAACCTCACTCAGTTGATCTTAAGAGTTGTAAGTGTCTGTTCTACTGAGCTGGACATACTGCATATTTGTCTCCAAGTTGTGTGTCAAAAAAAAAGATATCTTTTTATCTCTTCATCAACATTCATCAATGTTTTAAAATATTTGATCATGAGAAGTATGTATATACACATATACAAATATGTTATTTAATGGATGTATATACATTAGTGTATATACATATTTTTAATGTGTTTTTTTTATCTATGAAAACATATCTTCAGGGCAGCCTGGGTGGCTCAGTGGTTTAGTGCCTGCCTTCAGCCCAGGGCGTGATCCTGGAGACCCGGGATTGAGTCCCACATCGGGCTCCCTGCATGGGGCCTGCTTCTCTCTCTGCCTGTGTCTCTGCCTATCTTTCTCTCTCTCTCTCTCTCTTTCTGTGTGTGTGTGTGTCTCATGAATAAATAAATAAAATCTTTAAAAAAAAACATATCTTCATAAAATGACTTGCATTTTTTTCTCTTAAAATTAAAAAAAAAACAGTTTTTGGGGAATACATTTTTAAGGACACAACTTAGAGAAAGGTAAAATACACCCATTCTTATCTCAGAGAAAGTCCAGATCACTCTGGGAAATGGGGTGTTCTTCCAGCAGAAAGGCAAGATGTTGTTTAGGACCACCAGGACTAGATAAATCATTTCACAGCAAGATCTCTCCCTCTCTCTCTTTCTCTGGTAAATGTGACAACCATTTTTATCAAATTCATGCATCCTTTTCCCACTTTTCCTTTTTACTTTTGTGTTCCTATGTGGTCTAGAAGTTAACAGCCTAAAGATCATAGTAATGGGAACCATAAAGTCTGCTTTGACACTACATCCTGGGAAGGAATTCCTAAGGTCTGAACATTAAAAATTGAGAAATTCTAATAGCATCTGTTTCTAATAGAGCACTCTAAACCAAGCAGGCCACAAATAGTCAATTTTGGTTACACTTAGTGAAAAAGAACACATATATCTATCTATAGAATTTGAATTAAATTGTCCACTGTTTTTAGAAATCGATGGGGAAACTGAGGTGCAGAAAGGTTATATGCTGTGCTAAAGCTTACACAGCCAGTGACAGAGCCAGACTAAAAACCCAAGTCTCTGGACTCCCCCTGTGAGAACATAATTAGTCACATGAATGTAGTAGAGCATGCAGACTAGAAAAAATAAGTGCTTGAATAATTATGTAATTAGTGACCCCTTCTTACCTATGTCAGTGCTGTACATTGTAACTTGCCATCTCTAGAGTTTATTGCAGAAATATTCAGTGTAGGGATTATAAACATTATCATTTTTTAAAATTTATTTATTCTTGAAAGACACAGAGAGAGTGAGGCAGAGACACAGGCAGAGGGAGAAGCAGGCTCCATGCAGGTAGCCTCATGTGGGACTCGATCCCGGGTTTCCAGGATCAGGCCCTGGACTGAAGGTGGCGCTAAACTGCTGAGCCACCTGGGCTGCCCAGGATTATAAACATTAATCATCTATTAGCCCGTCCCCTAGGAGCTTACAGTGTTGTAGAACACTGTAGGCATGGTTCTACATGAATATCCTAAATAATACAAACGCAAATGATGAGAAAGGTGGGCAGATAAAGTGGTGTGCAAATTTAGAATGAATTTAGTGGTGTGCGAATCCTGAGGACATGCCAGTCTAGTCCCTCATGGCAGCTAGATCAATATTGGTTTGTAAATAGATTTGAAAACTAAACAAATGCATGTCTAACTGATGTGGACACTATACATCCAAGGATGCTGAGCAGTCATTCTTTTAAAGAGACACCTGTTTTTTTTTTTCAACTTTGTATTTTCAATGTATAACAGAGTTTGTAGTACATAGTAGGTACTCAAGACATAGTGAAACATGAGTGAATAGATGAAGATTTCCAATACTTTCAGTGCTGTGTCCATCCTGAACATAAGGACTACAGGCAGTCTAGATTTTGGACACCTTGCATAACTCTAAGAACCAATCTTCCTTGTAAGCCCTGGCAGATCAAGCCCCAAATAATAATTCCTGTCTAATACAAGAACAGTTTACATCTTGGGCTCCCTAAAACTTCATGAATCTACCCTCTAGTGAACACAGAGAGTCTGGATGCACTGCAGCCCTGGGGAATGGATTTATAAATCCACTAGCATTACAAATGCAATGAATTTGGTATTCACAGATGAGTCCTTTAATTCCATTTTTCACAAAGCAGGCAATATATAGATAGAGGTTGGATTTTTAATAGTTTATTCATGACTCTCCAAAGGAGCAGTTTGAGTTACATAGGAAGTTTTATTAATACAAACGACAGGATCAGATTGACTATAAGGGAGGAGAAACAAAAAATATTGCAAAGAGTAAGAGAAAAGTCAGGTTGTCAGTTTGTCAGTATTAACAAAGAGAGGGGCTTATTTTCTCAAATAAAGCCAATATGTGAAGAAAGATCCTGGAGCAACATGCCAGAATTTTTTTTGTGAATTTCTCTTTCCAGTACAATCACTGAGACAATTCATCCATCGGATAGTTGCAATGAGGATTTGGACATTCTAACTCCAAAATTCAATGGTCAATGTTATACTACAGATTTGCCTGGCAGAAATAACTTCACTAAGCTTTTGATACTCTCGATATTTTGCATGCCCTCTAGTGACTCACCATCTGTGAATCTTAAGGGATTGGTTTTGGCTGGGATTTGAAGCCTAGAATATTAGTGTGAGTAATGCTTCTAGTGAGCAACTATAGACCTGAGAACAATCAAGCTCAGTGGTGTGAAATGTAAAGGATCGAGAAAGCAGCCATGCTCAGCTGAGTGAAGTGAAGCAAAAGCACAAATAGGACTGCATCTGGATAACAACCCAGAGGAAATGAAGAGTGACCTCCATGCTTCCAGACTGCTTCTAAACAGGTTTCCCTCCCATGATTGTAAGCTCTGCTATGCCCAAAGGGGTAGGGTTCAAATTAAATCACTCAAGAAAATCAGATGTCAAGTGTCTTAGCTCCTAATTACATTCTCCCATTAGAAAACAAGAAAAGATTTTTAAAAATGATTAAGAGTCCATATGTGATAACCTGTATTCCTTGTTAAACATCAAGATCTGCCCATAATTAACATGGGTCCATTGCCTGGAGTGAAATAATTCATTTGTTAGTGGGTTCACAATATTATTTAATAAACTTCAGCAAGACACAGTGGGTAACACAAATATTGCTCCTAGTGATGTTAAAATAGAAAAAGCCAAAAAAATAAAAAATAAAAAATAAAAACCAAAGCAAGTAAAAAACTATGTGATTTCCCTAAAGTCTGAAATGAATGTAATCTGAATATGGCAGGTTTGCTTGGCAAAGAGAAGCCTTTTTTCTTTCTTATAACTCCACTCAAATATTAAAGACTTGGGAAACTACATTCTTTATTTCAAAAATGACACTCAGAAAATATCTGGCCCTGATATCCAAGGAAGCAGTGAGTCAGGTTTCTAATGCATTGCTAGCCTAATGAAAACATCAAAAGTGATATAAAAAAAATCATGTGTCTTGCCTGAAAGAATAATAAAGTGAAACTGTAATCAGTTGCTAAAGTTTAATCAATATAATCATATTGCAAAGCTTCTAGAGAGTGTTTTCCTTAATGAAAGTTGTGAAGTCACTAAACTGTTGATTTCTCTGAATTACATCATCAGATCCTCTCAGACTATTTATCACTTCCATCACCATAAATACAAGCCCGGTAATTTGAACATTGGTGGATACACTGACCACTAGAGAAGAAAAAAAAGTCTCATTTTCAGGTTTCTTATACATATTTTACAGTAATGCCAGTTTGGTGGTTCAGTATGTTGGAAAAGAGGTTACATCATATTCCTAAGTATTTAATCAGGGTATTCCATTAAGACCACTAAAAGCAAACATATGGTCATTCTTCTATGTTTTATAGGAAGAAATTAATTCCTAATCCTGAGTAAGATCAATAATCTATTTTAATACTCCTGGTTCTACTAATTAAAAATGGACTTTGACGACAAAAAAGTCCCTTTCAGGAAATTTTCCCGTTGTTTCCATTTATAACCTTCATGTGGGGTGAAGATGCCATGACTACTAGCATTTTGAAATAAGATTAAAGAAAGTAAATTGTAAAATTTAATTTTCCTCACTATAACTACTATAATTCTGAATTAATACCTTCCATAAAACTTTCTTAAACACATGGCTTCAATGCCAACCTTCTCCATGAAAAGATCCATGCTCTTATCAAACTTGTTTACATGAAGCAAATAGCGTTAGCTACCACTGAAGAAGCAAGGCTCACAGAACCAGTAACAGAAGATATGGAATATCCCAGGTATAACAAAAAGAGTAGTCTTTTGTTTTTTCATTCCTATCCCTATATTCCATTCCATTCATCAAACTCAAACACACACTGGGTAAATGCTATGAAAAAGACCATGTAGCTAGCATGGCCCTGCTTAAATGATATTTTGAAAGATGTGTGCAGCAGAGATAAGACAAAGGTCCCACTAGTCACAAGCTAAGTGAGCTTAGACAAGTCACTTAGTCTTTCAGAATCTGTTTTCTCAACTGGGAAATTAGGATAATACGCAGGATTGTTTGAAGATTAAATTAGATAATATATGTGAAGAATTTGGGACAGAAGCAGCGTTTGATAGATAAATAAATCTAACCCAACATTTTTCATGGGAAGTTAATAACAATTATAAAACCAAGCCAAAACAATTCTCAGAGTAAACTCACCACCTTAAATCTTTTTATAAGAAAAAATGGTGGGATGCCTGGGTGGTTCACTTAGTTAAGTGTCAGATTCTTGGTTTCAGCTCAGGTCATGATCTCAGGGTCGTGAGATGGAGCCCTGTGTCAGTCTCTCCCTGCTGAGTGTGGAGCCTACTTAAGATTCTCTCTACCCCCTCCCTCTGCCCTTCCCCCACAATTTTCACCCTAACACACACAGTCTGTCTTAAAAAAAAAAAAGGAAAAACTGGAGAGAGGGACTAAAGTTATACTACATATCCAATTAAGTAACTTATAAAAAAGAGATAAAACCCTAAGAAATAATAATAAAGGAAATGAAGGCAAAAATAATAAGAAAACAGAAAGATAAAGAAGCAAATATATCTAAGAGGTATTTTGGGGAAAAATAAACAATATACAAATAAAACTCTGAAAAATTTTATTGGAGCACCTATCTGTATCTACTTTGGATAAAGTAGGTTTTTTCCTAGGAAGACAATAATCGATAGTAATAGATTCAACAGTATAATTCAGTGCATTAATACATACTGAAGGAGAAAAATCTATGTCATCTGCATAGAAGCTAATGTATTCTTCTGTAACATTCAACACTCATTCATGTAAGTAAAAAAGAAGACCTGGAAAATTAGTAAAATTAAATAAATAAATGAATAAAAGAGAGAATTTGTTATAAAGCATATCCATAATAAACCTATGGCAAACATCTGACTTACAGATGACATATTTAAATCCATTTTCCATCAAATTCAAAAACAAGTAGAAATAATACAGAATGACTTCTTTCATACTTTCTATTGAATATTGTGCTTCTTCCAAACAAAGCAATAAGATAAAGATATAAGATGTAAAAATTACAAGGCAATGGATGTGAGACACAAAATTAAAATTATTACCAAATGATACGACTGGGTTCATAGAAGATTCAAGGAAACCTACAGAGAGATTATTAAGATTGAAAGAAAAAATGTAGCATGCTAGTAGTATACAACATCGATACTAAAATTTCTACAATATTTCTTTCCACTGACAAAGAACAGTCATATAGTGTACTAAGAAAAATAAAAGCCACTTCCTACAGGAACTACCTTGTAATAAATCTAATAAGAATTTGCAAAATCTCAGGGTCCTGAGATCAAGCCCGGCATCAGACTCCACTCAGTCGGGAATCTGCTTAAGGATTCTCTCTCTCCTTCTTTTTCTGCCACCCCCTCACTCACATTCTCATTCTCTCTCTCAAATAAATAAATAAATCTTTTTTTTTTTTAAAGACCTAATGCAAGAACAGAATAACGGGGAATTTATTGAAAGACTCAATGTTTTATAGATATTATTTAAGCTGCAATTAATCTGAAGAAGCAAAGTAGTTATAATCATGACAATATGACATGATTAGGAGTATGACAATATAGCTTTCAAATTCACATTGAAGTGTGCCAAATGCTAAAGATATTAGTTAGAATGTACTTGGTTGCAAGTAACAGAAAACACATCCAATAAAAAGCCTAAACTATGAAGAGGCTCAAAAATGTAGAGCTTGCCCTCTTTCTATAAAGCTGACTTGTCCATTTAATCTGGCTACTTTTGAGCATAACATTCCCAGAAGTAACATGAAAAAAGGAAACAGAGGTTACAGAGGGACAAAAGTATGCCAGTATTCCTTTTCTAAAACGAGGAGGAACTGCCTAGAGGCCTTCATATCTCATTGGACACATTTCATCAAATGTTCAATCCTAAGCTAATCATAGACAAGGGGAAATGCAATTGCCACTTATTTAGAATAATCATAATTTTATAGCCCCCCCACCTTGGATTTGGGTGGGGTTCAGATCCCCAAACGTACATCACTGCCTGGTACCTGAAAAAGAACTGAAGTTATACTGGCAAAACAGAATGAGTCGGGAAGATGATCAGTGGGTAGGCAAACAGTTGTGTCTAGCAAAATAAGTATTCAGAATATGTACAGAGTTCATCCAATCAATTTAAAATTTAGAAATATGAGCAAAAATGACAATTTACAGGTAAGGAAATATGAATGTCAGACAAACATATGAAAATATATTCAATGTTATTAAGTGACCATAGAAATGTAAATTTTGTCAATGATTTCCATTAGATGAGGAGTTAGCACACTTTTTTGTTAAACGGACAAATATCAAATATTTTAGGCTTTGTGGGTTAAGAATTAGCAAAATGGTAGCTACTTTGTAGGTATGTATACAACCATTTTAAATGTAACCATTTAAAAAAATTTAAAACCTCTCTTAGCTTACAGGCTTATAAAAAATGGTAATAGGCCAGGTTTGACCTATAAGCCAGTTTCTCATCTCCTCCATTAGTTGGACAAAACTTCAAAAGTCTAATAATATTAATTTCTGGTAAAATATAAGTAAAATGAGTGCCCTGGAAAGAGAAAGGTTTATTAGAGGGGCTCAGTGGTTGAGCATCTGCCTTTGGCTCAAGTCAGGATCCTGGGGTCCCTGGATTGAGTCCCACATCGGGCTCCCTGCAAGGGAGCCTGCTTCTCCCTCTGCCTATGCCTCTGCCTCTCTCTGTGTGTCTCTCATGAATAAATAAATAGAATCAGAAAGAAAGAAAGAAAGAAAGAAAGAAAGAAAGAAAGAAAGAAAGAAAGAAAGAAAGAAAGAAGAAAAAGAAAGAAAGAAAGAAAAAGAAAGAAAGAAAGAAAGAAAGAAAGAAAGAAAGAAAGAAAGAAAGAAGGAAGGAAGGAAGGAAGGAAAGAAAGAAAGAAAGAAAGAAAGAAAGAAAGAAAGAAAGAAAGAAAGAAAGGCTTATTGGAACAATCACTATGGACAACTCTATAGTATTAACTATGAAACATGAAAATGTTCACAGCCTCTGACCCAATAATTTCATTGTTCGGCATTGCTCCTAGAGACACACTTGCACATATACACAGAAATCATGTACAAAATATTTACTATAGCATGGTTTGTTTTCTGAAAACATTGGACAAACCTTAAAGTTCATCATGAGAAAATGGCTGAATAATCTAATTGTGATATATATGTATTATTATTCTTTCAATGAACATGCTTTATTTATACATATGGATATATGTTGAAGACATACAGGTAACTGTAAAAAGCAAATTATAGGACAATAACAGAGTATAATATTATGCTAAAAGTATGTAAAATAATAGCCTACTTTTCTATTGAATAAATATAGGTAATTGCAGATATAAATATGTTAAGAATGTTAGGCTAAACTCACAACTGTCATAACTTTCAAACAGAAGGAAAAAACCAGGCTTTCTGAGAATATCTTCAGAAGAGCTGAAGTTTTACATGTGTTCTAGGTTTTTAAAAAATATTCTGTAAGAAAATATTCATATACCACTCTGTTTAATTAAAAATTAGAGTGTTATATGTATATATACATAAAACATTTTGAGAATTGACACAGAACAGAGAATTAAGAAAAGATGATTGGCATATTTAGCTATAAAATGTTTAAATATCATAGCTAAAGATTTTATGTGGATATTAAAATACATATAAATTCTGAGATATGTTTTAGGGATCAAACTGACTAAACATTTGGAATCCCCACTCGCTAAGCCCCAAAGTTTATAAGGCATGAATGAAAGGTTCAGAACTCTCAAAGTTGAAAATAAGTCAGTAGGGATTTTTAACTAAATTCATTTATTTCATATTGAAGATAATGAAAGAATTTAGGACATACCACTTCAAAATATACCAGTTTGGCATATTGATTGTTTTGAGCAAAAGGCACTTAGGAAGAGATCGCTGACCTACCCTTTTCTACCAAAATTAGGCCATAAAATTACCCATGAGAAAAATACCTTCCCTGTACCAGGAAGGGAATGTCCATATCACCAAAGACTGGGAGCCAAGACTGACACGCATGTGTGCAAAAACACACTTCCTAAATAACCCTGATCTTCCATTGGTTTTGCCCCCCTGCCCCCCCATATATATATTACATTTCCTACTCACTTCCTCACAATTTGCTGCCCCTTGTTTTGTCATTTCTTCTACAGATTTGTCATTTTGTCTAAAAGGTATAAAAACTTTCTGCTCTGATCACTTCCTCAGGGCTTCATTCTCTTATGAAGACCTCCTTGTATATGTAAAAGTTTAATAAAGCAGGTGTGCTTTTATCTCATTAATCTGTTTTATGCAGTCTAATTCCTAGTCCCAGTTGGAGATGCTAAGAGATCAGAGGAGAATTTGTCTTCCTCTACAGTAACATTAAAAAATGTTACAGATATTACCTTGTTGGGTTTTTAGTATTCTTTCTGAAAACCTTCCACTCGAATAATTTCAAATAAAAACAAATAAATATACCCCCCCCAACATATACACACACAGCTCTGATGTTAGATGGAGTGCAACAAAAAATGTTCATCTGTGGGCAAGCTTTCAGATAATCCCTTTCTCACTTAAAGTGACCTACCTTCCTCTTTCATATATGAGACGATTGAATGATATCCAATTGCAATCTTTTCCTTTAACTTTGAATATTAAGAGGCGATTTCCTTGATGATCTGCAAAGATTCTTTTATTAACAAAGGCTACTCTGTCCTAGCCTTGGGGCATTTTTGATAATGGAGGATACAACAGAAGACAAAAAGGACACTTATTCCAACATTCTTCTAATGCAGCATTGAGTAAAGGGTTGTTTATGTTCAGATCCTCCTAAAGTTGTTTAAAAATTATGAGGACTGTTGTAGAGTTTTTGGCAAGATGTCCCACTAAGTGCCCACACACCACTGTTCAAAATACAAGTCTTCACCAGATATAGGATTCAAGGTTATAACTTGTTTGCCTGTTTTGTTTGCTTGCTTGTTTTCAGCAGTTAAATCATTGGTATCTCTGTATGAAATGTGTTATTTTTTTGCTAGATGCTTCCAAGATTTTTTTTATTATCTTTGAGTGTTCAGCAGTTCGATTATAAATGCCCATGTATTGTGTTCTTGGTGTTTATCCTGTTTGAGTCACCTGAGTTGCTTGAATATGTAAAACTATGCCTTTTACCAATTGGGGAAAATTTGGCCACTGTTTCAGACATATTTTTCCCTTATTCTTTCCCTCCTACCTTTCTGATAAAGTCCCACAGATCACTGAGGTCCTATTTATACTTTTTTCCTACTCTTTTTCTTTCTGTTCTATAAATTAGATAATTTCTATTAAATTATCTTCAAGGCCACCAACTCTTATCATCTCTACCTTATGGCTAAGTGGAGTTTCTACTTCAGGTATTTTATTTCTACTTCAGGTTTTTATTCCTCAAGTTTAGAATTTACATTTTGTTCTTTTATATAATTTCTACTTATCTGATTAGATGTTTTATCTTTTTATTTACCTTGAGTATATTTTCCTTCACCTCTTTGACCATGCTGTCATAGGTGCTTTGAAATTCTCACTATTCAAACTTCTGGGTCAGCTTAGAGTTGTTATTCTTTAATTGTTCTTTACTTATTAATGAATCACAAGTTCCTAGTTCTTCATATTTCAAGTAATTTGGGATTGTATCCTGGACACTGTGAATGCTATATGAATTCTATTTTAATCCTCAGAGTATTAATTTTTTTCAAGCAGACAATTAACTTGGTTGGACTCAAACTGCCAATTCTGTCTTCTGACTAGCAGTTGATTATTTTCTCTGTGTCTGAATTCTCTCTCACAAAATCATGGTTCTGGAATCATCCCAAGATTTGGGCAAAGTTTACACAAAGATTTGGAGGTCTGCTTTTTTCAGATCTCTGTTTTTTAGGATTCTACTTAATTTTCCTGTGGCTATCGTTACTCCAGTCTCTGTTATCAGATTCTGCAGGCCAGAGAACTATGGTTCTATCAGAGTTTTAGCCACCCTGTACAAATGTGATCACAGCTTGCCCTCATGCTGAAGGCCATAAAAATGGAATCTCACCCCACAATATTCTCCAACCCCTTCCATACACACACTCCCTAGTAAGAGCTTAATTGGGAGGAGAGTCTCTGATAGCTTTTTCTATTTCTGATTTGACAGAATGATGTAAAAGACAAAGGAATTGATTCTTGAAATATTCTCAGAAATGTATAATTTTGCATGAAGGATTTCTCTTTCATGTACTTTTGAACTTGAATTCTATTCCATTAGTAACATAGTCAAACCTAGGAGGGGTAGTGTCGCATTAAACATCTCTGCTTCATATAATCCCATTTAGAAATATCAAAAGCATTGATGGAGGCATCTTGAAAAACATGGTGTAGAACTTATAAGAAAAACTAATAAAGGTGACATCATTGACAATACAGTTAACTTCACTGTGTGAAGAGGCTAAACAGTGTATCCCTCCTTGGCACTGAACAAGAAAAGTATAGCAATAATCAGGACTTAATTTATTCAAGAAAAGGTAGCAAATCTCAGTTACCTAAAATTAACAGTTCTGAGAAGTTCTTGCCTAGCCTATATGATAATCTCAATTCTCCAACCATAGAAAAAAATGATATGAGGAACTACTATTCTAGACCTAGTTCTAGCCAGGAGGGGAGTTATTTGGTAATGGATAAATGATAAACATCTTAGAAGAAAGCAAACGTATCATCTTAGATATAATATCTACAGTAGGAAAGCTTGAGCAAAACTTGCTACAAACACCCTACTGAGATATTTAGAAAGGCATACTTCAAAAATAATATAATTCATGGTACCATTATATATGGTTCCCAGTATGAGTCTTGAATGGTTGCTTTTACTGATGCAATTCCCACTATGGAATGGTAAATCATCTTAGGAGAAATTAAAAAAGAGGAAATTCATAAAGTAAGTATATGCCTTGAGAATGAAAAAAATTAATAAATAATGAAGAATGTGTATAAAACCATGGTATCAGGGAGTTTAAGTTCAAAATGAGTGGACTTAGAGTTACCACATGCTAAGGACAATAAAAACTTTTTAAAATGCTATTTTACAAACAAAAAGGTGAACAAAAGGGTCAGGACCACTCCATGGGACAAAATGTGTTATGTTGAAGTTTGATATAAACAGAACAGAGTATCTAAATTCCTGTTTTTGCTTCTTGATTCCACTGCCAAGTATTGAAAAAAACATTCATAAGTGGATACAAAATCCAAGGGTAGTAAAGTCGTTTTATGTGAACTCAAGTCATTTGGTTTAGATGAATTATATCATTAGACTCTAGGAGAACTTACAAATGCAGTCACTCAACAACCATCCTGTTTAATTAGAAATCTTAGAGAAGGGCAAAGGAAGCAGAAACCTGGAAGGAAGCCAATGTCAGTATCACTTCTAAGTGGGAAATGATAGGTGTGGCAAACACTCAGTACAAGGATGGGCTACTGAGGAAATGGAGGAAATGGATGGTGAACATCTAGAAGAGAGGGTAGCCATCAGAAATAGTCTTAGAATGACGGTGTGTAGGTGGATCAGTTGGTCAAGTGCCTGACTTGATTTCAGCTCAGGTCATGATCTCAGAGTCATAAGATTGAGCCCTACATCAGGCTCCACTCTTGGTGGGAGTCTGAGATTCTCTCCCTTTCCTCTGCCCTTCCTCCCAATCTTCTCTCTCTCTCTTTCTCTCTCTATCAAATAATAAAGAAATAAATCTTTTACAAAATTGTCTTAGAATGACTTGTCACACTCTGCAGTACATTTTGCTCTGAGAGAATGACAGAATCTGACTACTATAAGAATTCAGGACACAAAGTTTATGGAGGCTTCAGCAAGTCCGCTTGCAATCAGTTCCCTTTTATAACTTTTTGTGTAGAATGGAGAAATACAGGTTCAATGCTAAGAAAGATTTTTGGATTAGCAGTGGGTGGATGTATTATACACAAGGAGTAGTGACTCAGATAGTAAGGATTTTGTGTCAACCCACAAAAAAATATTCACAGGTGTTATGGTTTGAATTGTATCCCCCCAAAAAGACTGGCTGAAGTCTTAACCCCTGGTACCTAGGAATCTGACCTTCTTGGAAAACAGGGTCTTTGCAAATGTAATCAAGTTATGATGAGGGCAGTAGGGTGGGCCTTAATACAATATGAAGAGAAAAACATTATGTGAAGGCAGAGAAATACAGAGACAAACACCATGTGACATGGATACAGAGACCACAGGGCTGCAGCTATAAGCCAGGGGATGCCAAAGATTGCAAGCAAACCACCAGAAACCAGGAAGAGGGGAGGAAGGATTCTCCCCTTCAAGTTTCAGAGGAAGCATGGCCTGGTCAACACTTTAATATCTGACTTTTAACCTCCAGAACTGTGAGAGAATGAATTTCTTCTTTTTAAGCTACCTAGTTTATGGTATTTTGTCACAACATCCCTGGGAAACTATCACAGGTATGTCCCCACAATCAGGAATTTGATTCTGACTCTGGTCTATTTGTAAAGAATTGTAAAGATACAACAGATGTGCTAAAAAAAAAAAAAAAAAAAAAGACTAGGAACAAAAAAATATAAGAATGAAAATGTATTCATTTAAAATAATACCATACAGCTAGTTTAATATAGTTTTATCATTATTTAAAAATAAATAAAACTGCACAAGTACATGAATAACTTGTTTCCAAATTTTTAGTTACCCAATTCAAGAAAATAATTTTTTGTCTTAATAAATTAATTACAGACCATTCTATCATTTTAATAAGTAAAAATGGAGTAGAAAGCTTAATTCCAAATACAACACATTAAAGAAGTCTGAATTATGAGGCCTAGTTCAGAGGAAAATGATCAAAATGAAGGACCTCAAAACCATGCTATATTAAAGCTTGAAGAAAGTGACAAAATAAAGAGAGATAAATAAAGTGAATAAAGAGAGTTTAGTGAGGAAAAGAGATGACTCAAAGCAGATACTACACTGCCCACAAGTACAGTCCCAAAGAGGCACCAGATGGTTTCTCCGTGACTTCAGGAGGCCAGAATAGTTTCAAAGAGTCTCACACTTGTATAACTACAGTGTATCAAGCAATGTGCTATCTGAATTTTGTATTAAGAATCAAAGTGTCACATTGCAGCTAATAACTTAAGTGCAATTATCCAATTAATCCTGCGACACCTTTTTCTACCCGTTTTAACATCCCTGAAATGAGCAGTTGTCTTACAATCACTGACTGCCAGGTGGCAGTGATAAAGGAGCTTCTCCAACTCTTGCTTGGGCAAACTTGGCCATAGCTGTCACGTTTTTGTCATTTCGACTGAGTTATATGCATTGCTGGGATAATAGCCATTTTGAGTTTAGTTACCACTTAAAATGTCTTCAAAAATACTGTATTCTGATTAGTAGTGAAAGGAAACTATTGCATATGAAGTAGGCCATGGGAACACGGCAAAAATGCACGTTTATGCAGCAAATATTAAATTAGCAGAGCAAATATTAATGAAGGAAGGAATGACTTCAATTCTGTGTTTACTTACAATGAAACAGTCAAATGCTTTACAAGATTTAGGAAAATACAGGGCATTTGCTATGCTTCATAACTGATTTATATGCAAAAAGATTACCTATCTCCTGCTAAGCAACACAACTGAAAGCCAGAAGTATTGCCATATTTCTTGGAAGCAATGAAAGAATGTTCAAAACTAAAAGAGACTAGTGTGACCCATCCATGCATCAGACAGTACACTAAGGCACTGTGTCATAGCCTAGTTGGCAGCATTTTTATCGTGAGTAAAATATAACTTTTACATCTTATGACTAATAATCCTAGGTTGAAGAAAATATGGTACTTTGTATTTATGCAGAACTTTATAATTTACAAAGCATTCCACAAATGTCATTTTAATTGACCTCAACAGCTACGTGAAATAGGGGTAGGACTTTTTAAAAATCGTTTAACAGAGGAGAAAATGAATGCTCAGTAGCTAATTAACTTGTCTAAGGTCACATGTTTAACATGACAAAACTGAAAGTGGAGTTAAAGGCTCCTAACTCCTATTTTAAGGCTTTTTCTACTAAAGAAATAAAACGATGGATTCATTTGTTTTTCCCAGAAATATTTTATGTAAATTCAGGTCTGGTGGAAGAGAATATCTACAATATATAAAAACTCAGGAGAAGAAACCTGCCTTTTGATATCCAAAAAAACACCAAATGAACAATTAATCTTTTTCAAGCCCTTTTCACTTTTATGTGGTACAAAGAGAAGCTCAGAAAATAGAAATCAAGAAAGTTGTCACGAGCAATACACACAAAAACCAACTCTTTCTCTCCTGGGAAACAATTAATAGCTTTGCTGTTTTACTTCCACCAAAGTTAATGTAATTCTGGAAGTGAATATTATTGAAAAGGTTTCCTATTCTAGGCTCACACATATGCAGGACTACAAGCACAGACTATGTAATTTTCAATATCTGTCTTCTGAAGCAAATATTAGTCTCTTCAATATGTCTCCTTGATATAAAGCATACAAATATTCTGATTCCCGGATTTAAAATAAAATTTAAAATAAAGAACTAGGGTGTATTACAGATTTAGATATTCTCATAAACCTTACTTCATCGTTTTATTCACACTGAATGTTAATCTTGACAATAATCCTGTGAAGTGGCATCATCATTACCATCACCACCATCACCACCATCACCACCATCATCACCATCATCATCACTGCCATTTGGCAGAGAGAGAGAGAGAGAGAGAGACTGAGGTTCAGAAAAGTCATATAAGAAGTAGCTCAAAGTCACTCTGCCAAGTGGGTTGTTCCACTTTTTTGGCTATTGTGAATAATGCTGCTCTGAAGATGTGTCCAAGCATCTGTTTAAGTCCCTGCTTTTAGTTGTTTTGGGAATGTATCAAGGAGTGGAATTGCTGGATCAAATGGCAATTCTATATTTAACTTTTTGAAGAACTGCCAAACTCTTTTCCACAGCAGCTGCACCATTTTACATTCCCACCAGTAACATGCAAGGATTTCAATTTCTCCACAACTTCTCTAACACTTGTACTTTCTGGCTTTTTGATAACAGCCAACCTAATGGGTGTGGTTCCCCACGGTGGCCATTGTCCATTTTTAATTATATCATTTTTTCTCTTTATTGCTGAGTTGTTTGAGTTCTTTATATATTCTAGATACTACTTTTGATCAAACTACAGATTGATAATGTCCAGCATGAGATTGGTATATGATAGAATCCCCTATAACAGTTTCCATTCAGATATTCCCAAGGAACTGCATTTTTAAAGGAGAGTTTACATGTGGAGTGAAGAGCATTTTTACTGAATTTACTAAGCAGAGCAACACGTGTTTAATATTCAGAGCAAACGCAGCTGCAGTTCCCAGTATGCTCTGTGCACACTGTACCTCCATGTGTATGAGTATTCATTTTTTAAGATCTGTTACTTTAAGAGTCACTCTCAAACTGCACAAATTACTTTAAAATTCACAGTAACTTCAATGCATGGGATTAAAAGCTGCCATTTGTTTATTAATGAAGAGCCCCCAAAATGGCAATTTCAGAAAACCACAGGATGGTGGGAAATGGTATCTTATGAAATGCTGCCCGTCAAGCACAAAATGGGCAGGGGCGAGGAGCGAGGGACTGCTTCTGTGAGTAGCTAGATGATGCCTTTCCATTTCCTTATCGCAGAACGTGTCAGGGCAGCACTAAGGATTCCCATTCAAATCGAGCAGCCACGGACAGCCCAGATGGAATACAAATAGACGCAGGAGAAGTAGAGCAGGGTTAGCGAAGTGTGCAGTTGGCGAGATTGATGTTGATACCCTTCACTGCCAAGTGAAATGCCAATAATGCTTGTATAGCATTTTGTGAGGGCAATGGGAGTATTGATTCCTGAGCAATAATAAAGAATGAAGCCGCTCTCTCAGGTATAAAAATATTGGCAACTGTTACAAAGAATTGACTCATAGGGGCCTGAGTGCTGGCCTATCTTAATACAAATAATTCAGGCTTCAGAAGGATTTCAAGAGCAGCCAGGCATGGTTCTCAGGCACCGATTCTGCTATTAATTTACCTGAGGCTTTCACGGGCCTCCCAGTCTATCAGCCAATTGGTCTTAGCAGAGCAGGAGCTAAATGGATTTCTGAGGTCTCATTGAGAGTTGACAACATTGAGAGAAGACAACAAAAATGAAGAAAGAAAGAAAAAGAAAAAAGGAAGAAAAAAAAGAAAGGCTTGTAAAGTTTTTATAAGTACATTTTTAAGGTTACAGTTTCTATTTGTGTTTCCTTCTGAAAATGAAGTAATGTGTATGGCAACCACCTAAGCAAGGAACACTGTACGTGCCTCTAAACATATTTCTATTAGACGTGTGATTTCCAGGAAGAATGTTTTATGCTATGGATTACAATAAGTCTTACACACTGAGACCAAAATGTACCACTTGCAAATGTATAGACCGATTATATTTAATGATATCATACACTTGGCAGGAAAGCTTACAAACATACTAAGTTTATATAGAGCTGGAAAATTGGCCTGAAAATAGATTCAATGCCCCACTCCCAAAGTCACCTATTTCTAAAATAGGCAACCTCTTAGAGAAATAAAAATAAATCATCACCACTGGGACAACTAAACGTCTTAACAACTTTTGCAAAAGTTTAAAAAGCACTTGGTCTCACATGAACTCAGTACCTGGCCTCAGGATTATAAACCTCTTTGAAATAATGAAATATTTAAAATACAGAACTGAGGTGCCTGGATGGCTCCGTCGGTTAAGTATCTGACTCTTGATATCCATTCAGGTCATGATCACAGGGCTGTGAGATTGAGCCCCATTGGGCTCTGTGCTAGGCACGCAGACTGCTTAAGTTTCTTTCTGCCCCTCTTCCCATCTCCACCTAAAAAATAATAATAATAGTAAAAAATAAAACACAGAACCATGATCAACATAATTTTAATAATTGCATATATATGATGATTGCATATATATATTTGGTGTTTTAGACCCAAATATCCTTTATAGGAGAAGGGTAGGAGTTTTTTTGTTTGTTTGTTTGTTTTGTTTTTTGTAAAGACTATTTATTCATGAGAGACACAGAGAGAGAGGCAGAGACATAGGCAAAGGGAGAAGCAGGCTCCCTGCGGGGATCTTATGCTGGACTCGATCCCAGGACCCCAGGATCACGACCTGAGCCAAAGGCAGATGCTCAACCACTGAGCCACCCAGGTGCCCCAAGAAGGGTGTTTTGAAAGCTAGAAAAAAGGCTAGGTTATTAGAATAAAATTTATCCTTTATCAGATGGTCTTTGGTTTTTACAAAATGTGTTCAAGCAGTTTGTTTTCTTTTGTGTTTGTTTTTTTTTTCTTTTGTGTTTGTTTTCGTTTATTTTGCTACTCAGCTCTTGATCACTCTTAATAACACATGTGTAACATAAGTAAAAAAGAAAGGTAATTAAAATACACCAGGGTGAGAAAATACATAGACTGATACAAACTCAATATCAGTAGTACTAAAGAAGCACTAGGACCCTTAGGTCAGCTTGTGAAATAACCCACACTGATTTAAGTAGGGTTCTGCAGAAGCACAGACTTTCCTTATACAGTTTTAGAGGCCCCGATCACAATATTCTATTTAAAATGCTCAAAATTAGGGCTCCTGGGTGCTTTAGTCAGTTGGGTGTCTGCCTTCAGTTCTGGGATATGATCCCAGGGTCCTGGTTTGGAGCCCACATCAGGCTTCCTGCTCAGTGGGAAGCCTGCTTCTCCCTCTCTCTCTTCCTGCTGCTCCCCCTGCTTAGGCTCTCCCTCTTTTTCTCTGTGTCAAATAAATAAATAAAATCTTTAAAAAATAAAAAAAAAATGCCCAACATTGTTCGAGGTGAAAGGAAGTTACTTTCATATGTTGTTGGTGGGAATAGTGTGACTTTTCCACACTTAACATATCTATATATCAAAGCTTTGACATGTTGCTTAATTTGACCCTAAAATCCTACACATAAACATGGATGTTCACAGTGATTTAGCCATAGGACTATTCACAACTATGCTGTCTATAATATTGAAAAATTGAAGGAAAAATAACTAAATGCCCCACATCGGGGAACTGAGTGATATTATGTGAAATAGCTTTCAGTTCTTATTTAAAAAGGGAGAATATCAGTAGCCACTGTGACTGACACTCTGGGTCACCCAATGTTAATATCACCCTACCTCCATCTTCCTATGGAATAAGTTCTTGATTTCATTAATATATTAATGTCCTCTGCATGGGACTCAGGAAGGGTGACCTTCTGTCTCATCCCAGGGAATGATCATGCTTAGTATAAGCCAATCAGAGTCATCTCTCGACCTTAATCAGTGATGAGAGAAAATAGATTTCTTTACTGCTTAGGACAATTTGACTTGAAATTTCTTGCTTTAAACATATTATTTGTTCATAATATAAACATATATTATCTCTTCTATAAAATATCATAGTTGAATGTATCCTCAATAATAGACTATTTTTAATATATTACTTTAAGAAGCAAGAATATAAAACAGTAGATACCCTGTGGCTTCACTATTGTTATCAGACATTATATAAATATACTCCAAAATACTGATTATCTCACAGAATTATAGTGATATTATCTATGCTTTTTGTTTGTGTCTCTATGTATTCTAAATTTACTATTGTGAATTTGTATTGTAATTGAAATAAGAAGATAAGAAAAGCAATATTTTAAAACTCTACCAGTATTAGTTAACATAAATAATTTGCTGGCTATATTTGCTTATCTGGTTCTATAGCAACTGAAAGCCAGGAATTTCTAGCTATATTTTAAGGAAGAGGATAATAACGTTCAAAGAATCTAATTTTGCTTCCATAGCAGCAGGTATCATTTAGAATTAGGTCCCCCACTGAATTCTTGGTCTGTGCAGCAGGTACTAGATGAGAAGATACATATTATCTAAAATTGAAAACATTTTCCTGTTGCTATTTTGATGTAATAATATAGCTTCATTATTTCATTAATTTATTAAAAACATTTATTGAGCATCTGTTGTGTTCTAGGCAACATGCTAGCTAGGCAGAGGGATGATAAAGATGAATGAAAAATTGCCTCTACCCTGCAGGAGCTCACAGTCGAAAGGGCAAAACAGGCATGTAAAAGTCTATGCTATAATAAGATACTGCTGAAATGGAAGCATGAGAGAAGTGAGTGGGAACATAAAGAAAAAAGTGATTAGTTCTAATTCTATTTCAGGGAAGGGATACAGAGGCAACTGCACTGGATTTGGGCCTTAAATAATTAGTAGAAGCTACCCATGGACTGGAGGAGGTAATCCTGGCAAAAGAAAAACATTACATGTGGGGTGTCCTGGGAAGATCTAACAGATTGGTTTGAATGCAGTATGAGAAAGGTAGTAGGCAATAAGAAGGAAAGAAGTTGGAAAAATAAAATGTGTATCCACTTGAATCTTCAGGCAATGGGGAGCTGACAAATTTGCTTGGAAGCAAGCTAATGACACAATTATATTTCCGCCTTAAGTAACCTAGGAAGACAGTCTGAAGGAAAATATGAATGCAGAGTGGTTGCTTGGGAAGATACTGCAGTTAACCAGGTGAGCAGTAAGGAGGGTGTAAACTGGGACAGGGATCATGGAATTAGGGATGGGCCCAGAAGGAAGGGAACTATTGAAAGGTAGCACTGATGGTGTACTGTGGCAGTTGATGCAGGAGGAGAGATAGCAATAAGAACTTGCTCATTCAAGGACCAGAAAGACTGTCAGCATCTTAAATGGGATAGGAAATACAGAAAAGGTATTCATTTGGAGAGAAAAAAATGTAATAAACCTGGTTTTCAAATGTATGGCTTTGAAATTCCTGAGGGAAAGGCAGATAGATAAACAGGGCCAACAAGAATTTGTAACATCTTTATTGCTTTAGTTTCTCTCTTTCTCAAATGAAGAGTTATATCCATAAATTATATCCAATCTTTAAATATCATTTAAGAGGAGAAGTACAAAAATTCTCCCTGACTACTAGCCAGCAGCAGCAGGAGCAAAAAACAATACCCCCAAACCAAAAAACTCTGGCCATCTATTTTAGCAATGGAATGAAGAAAAATCATGAGGGATTAATCAAATACCCAAAGCCTATTTCTAGCTTGGGAATGGAGCTTGAACGTACAATATTCATTTGCTTTGTAAAACAGAAACTGTAACTGTAACATTAACTTAACACTTTGTCCAGGGCCATTTGAATTTATGCAGTCCTGACAAAAGCAAAACCAACATCCTCTGGAGAAACCCTTTCGAGTCTCAGAGCTCATGGGATTCCACCAGACTTATAACCCTACTTGTAGAAAGCAATCAATAGAAAAAAATAAAAATTACCAAGTAAGCATGGTGAGGGAACATCAGCCAAAACAGAAAACAGAAAAAATAAGAATCCTCAAGTACCTGAAATCAAAGAATAGTTAAAAAGTGATTATAAAGATATATAGGTAGATAAAAGAGATACGGGAAAAAAATAAGGAAAGATTAGAACAATATGAGAAATAAATGAATAGACTTGAGATGGAACCACCATGAAAAGATTGTCATTGAGATAAAAACTTGCAAGGATGTGACAAAATAAGTCCTACTGTGAATTAGGAAGCACATAGTACCGAATGATAATGGGAACAATATCAAAATTTGTGGAGTAGAGCTAATGTTGTAGTTAGCAGAACATTTACAGACTTGATATCACATACTAGTAAACAAGGAAGATTAAAAATGCCTGTACTTACTAACACAAGAAATTTGAAAAAAATTAAAAAGTAAATCTAAATAAAGAAATAAAGAAGAATTAATGAAGACGAGAAATAATGTAACAGGATAAGAAACAATAAAAAGAATCACTTGGGGTGCCTGGGTGGCTCAGTGGTTGGGTGTCTGCCTTTGGCTCAGGACATGATCCCAGGATCTGGGATTAGGTCCCACATCGGGCTCCTTGCAGGAAGCCTGCTTTTCCCTCTGCCTGTGTCTCTGCCTCTCTTCTCTGTGTCTCTCATGAAGAAATAAATAAAATCTTTTTAAAAAGTCACAAAAATACAATTTTTTTGGAAAATAAAAACAAGAAAAAGATAATAATTGACATAAAAAGTGGTGCAAGTTTATAATCTAAAAACTAAAGCATTGTTGAAAAAAATTAAAGAAGACCTAGTAAGTGAAATGACATCTCATGTTCATGAATCAAAAGACTCAGTATTCTTAAAATGGCAATGCCCCTCAAATTGATCTTACGGTCAAATTATTTTCAGTAAGTGCACCAAGACAATGAAATGGGGAAAGAAAATCTTTTCAACAAACGGTACCAACCCAACTGTGTATCTACATGCAAAAGAAAAAGGTTACATCGCACCATATATAAAAACTCAAAATGAAATAAAAAATCTAAACATAGGAACTAAAAGAATAAGATTGTTAGGAAAAAAATACCATAGGCATAAATCTTCATGACCTTGAATTAGTCAATGGTTTCTTAGATTATAACATCAAAAGCACAAACCAACAAAGGAAACCACCACTGCAGTCAATTTTGGAACATTTTCATCATCCCACAAAGAAACTCACTGGCAGTCATTCCCCAATATCCCCCAACCTCCTCTGCCTTAGACAAACTACCAATCTACTTTCTGTCTCTATGGGATTACCTAATCTGGAAATTTCACATAAATAGAATCATACAATATGTGGTTCTTTGTGAGACAGGGATTGCCAGTGCCTGAGCTGGCCTAGATAGCTCACCTGTTCTGCATGTCTGTGCCCTAGATAAATGGGAAGGGGCTGATAGGGAAGCACTTGCTGAACTCGTATTGCTATTGGCAACTTGGGCCAGCATCACAGCTGAATCAAAGGCACCCCCTTCCAAAGGTGGGAAAGTTTGGGTTCAAGTGAAGGACAAATTGAAAGAAAGAGAAATAGCAGCTGAAAGTAAAAGAAGGAAAAAATGCGTTATGCAACGAGAAAAATACATTACATTGCTCCCTTGAGAGAAGCTCTGAGCAAGAAAATAAATTTGTCTCTTAGCGTAATTAGACCAAATGCCTGAAAGAGTGGAGTGGTATGTTTGCCAAGATTGCCTCCACTTTTGAAACCTGACAGTGCTGGATAGAAAGCTGCAAGACTGAGTGGCACCACAATGGCATTCATTCTAGTCATGTTATGATGATGAGCAGCAGCAGCTGTTGACAACTGAATGGAACTCTAGCAATGTGCAGGTATCTTTTGATTCTTATTTTTCAGGTTATATCTACCATATAAATTATCATTTGGCAAGGAGTTTCCAGGATCACTCTCTGCTGGGCCATCAACCATGTGTATAACTCCTAGCAGACTTATCGCAGTGTAAATATAAACTCTGGTGACTAAATACTAGAAAGGTCCCTGCCTACAGTATATAATGTATAAAATACATAAAACATAGCAGCTGCATGCTGTAGTGTGCTGTATACAAATATGTATCACTCTTACTGCATGGGTTCCTCTGGATTTTGCCCCACCTGCCTTTTCACTTTGCTAATTTTCCTCTGAATCCTTTCACTGTAATAAACGATAACTGTTCATATAATAACTTCTGAGTCCTTCTAGCAAGTCATCAAATCTGGTGGTAGTCTTGATAACCCCTAACACAAATACTTTATAAAATTCTCCAGTATCTCACATGTAGAAGTCATCAGTTAAAATCATCTAGATGAATGAATGAAGTAGACATAACACTATACCCTTCCATTCCCTCTGGCACCAGGATATATTGTGAGTGACACTTAGCAGAAGGCATTTTAACTTTACCCACTGGAACATGTTGCCATGGTCTGGCTGTCTTTACTTAAAACCAAAAACAAACAAAATATTCATGTTTCCTTCCTCAGAATATATCAAAAGAAAATTTGATAACAGATTAAATAACAAAATGATAAAAGAAAGAGAGTGATTTTTAACTGGTGATGGTGATGATGGCCAATAGAGATGCTGTGAGGCCAATAGAGAAGTCCTGTAAAAAAAGAGAAAAGAAAGAAAAAGAAGGCAAAGAGCAAACTGAAGCTATTTTAAGACTCTAAGATAAACAAGAATTATCTGGCCCTAAACTTCAATAAAAATCAAATATATATAATTTGAAACAGATAGACTAATGAAAAGTGTAACAGGGAAAGAAAAATGTCAAATACAACACAGAAGTCCTAAAAATATCAATAGGCCCAATGATTAAGCTAGTCTATAAGGGTAGGGTAAGATTTAAATGTGAAGATAGAATTTAAAAAGCCATCAGTTCTGAGGCTGAGTCATATGCCTTAAGGTAGGAATGGCACTCATCTGTATGGACATACTCACTGCATTTAAATATCCATTACTTGGGACTATGTTAATAGCCAACTATCTTTATTAGAGAACTTAATCCAGCCATTATTCACACAGTTGGAAAAAAACACAAAAAATATCAGTTGTCTAAATTGCTCGGGAAACTACATTTTAGCTCTTTGGAGTATATTCATAAAATCATTTATTTTCCCTCAAATCCCTATATAATACATAGACCATTATTACTCAGTTATAAAGTCAGTGAAGCTAGCATTGGGAAATATAATCACATGGAAATAATACAATATCCTGATTTTTATAGAACTATAATTTATAGAACTATAGAGTATGATCTCATCTGTGCACAAGTATATATATATATATATATGTATATATACATGTATATATATATATATATATAGAGAGAGAGAGAGAGAGAGATGCTATACTGAAGAAATATCCTTCAGAATTCACAAGAAATTATTAATAATACTTAATTTTGAGGAATGAGATTGAGGACATTGTAGTGGCCAATGGCAAGGAGAATTCTTAATGTTTCATTTTGTACCTTTTGCTATCATTCAAATTTTCCCAATGATAAAGTAGTACTGATTCAATTGAAGGAAAGTAGGAAAGAAGGGAAGGAGGAGAGAGGAAGGGTGAGAGGGAAGTGGGAAAGAAGTAGAGGAGGGAGGAGGGGAGGAGAGGGGAAGCAGGAACAAGTGAACAGAGGAAAACAGAGAAAGAGAGAGAGACAAATTTACAAGTTTCCAGGAAGGAAAATTTGTTACCCATAAAGAAAAAAAAAGTCAGCATCAGTTCAGAAGTCTTCTCTATTAACAATAAATGTCAAAAAGCAGTTTAGGTATTAAATTTAAGCCACAACATAATCTGGCCATGGAAGTGCTGGGGCCACTATGTCTTCAAATTGTTGCAGGACTGAGTCAATATGGTGAGGAAGGATAGGGAGGGTAGGTGTAAGAGTGGATTTTAAGGGAGTTGGATCAAAGGGGATAAGACTTTAAGTTGAATCAGGGAGTTTTCAGATACAGGAAATCTCTTGTATGCCACAGGGCTTAAAGCTACACAAGGACTACGTGATGAGAAGATAACTTGTTGGCCTGAACAGGATGGCAAAACAGCAGCCCACACTAAGTGAAGCAGAAATGTTAAAGCTGCCAAGGCGGACTGTGGGAAGTGGACTTCTGAGTAGAAATAATACTCAAGGTCAGAGAACCCACCAGATCACCATGTTCCAAGGGCAGACCCATATGATGCTCCGTTTACCTAAGCAATGAGGCATGTGCCCATTAAAAGGGTACCAGTATCACTGAAAATCTCAGTGAAAGCTTCTGAGTGGCCTTTTGTAGGCCAATGCTGATGATAGGAAATACCATTATAGATCTAGGCCCTCTTGTAGCATTGGGAAATTACAGAGTCACCAATATGATAGAGGCTGGGTAGCAGCATTCAATTATCAGAAATAAAGTGGGCAAAATTATTTCATTGAGCAGCAAGGATAGATGTCACTAAGTGGAGTCTAATCTGAAGAGAGCTATAGAATAGGATAATAAAACATGGCATCTGTAGGGGCAAGATCAATGGGCAACCAAGAAAAGTGTTAATCTATACAGCATAAGAAATCTAGTGTGGAAGATAAAAAATCAGACCAGAACTGTCAACCATGATCAGGGTTCTTCCAGACACATCAAGAGACAAGGTCAAGTAAGCCCAAGAGCTATTTATTATACGATAAAGGTGGTAATATTCATATTTGGGCATGAGCAGGGCAAAATGGCAGTAGTAAGTGGCACAAGCAGATAGCCAGATACCCTGTCATCCATTACTACTGAACTGGCTCTTCTTGTTCTGGGGCTCTTTTACAATCAGCTAAAGGAAGACTAAAAAGTTCAAGCTTGGAACATAGACTGGTTGGGTTAGTACATGCGTGCAAACTGAAAACAGAGAACTGTATCATAGCCACATTCAGGGATGATGCTGAAAATCAGTTTTAAGTGGGAATGAGTCTAATGGGAAGGGTTGTGGGCAGAGCAATAAGTCATCTACTTTCTTGGGAAAAAGTAGTGACCTGAGGATAGAATACATATGAACACATGGGCCGTGGTAAATGGCTCAGCTGATTGGTCAGGAGCTGGAAGGAGAAAGAGCTCAAGGTGGAGCATAAGGAGATGTGGAAAGAGGCATGCATGGGCCTGTAAATGAGGAGATGGAACACGAAGATTTTTCTATCACATGTTAATTCCTTCTGAGAACCACCACTATGGAATAGGCATAAATAACCAAGTGGACAGAAAGACTTGACTTGTTGACATCAGTTAGCTTTTTTTCTTTCCTACCTGAGTGCAGTGCTATCAATTCAACAAGGCTGATCTGGTTGCTTCCATCACTGAAAGCCCAATCTGCCAGTTACAAACATTAAAAATGAACTCTTCAAGAAGTCCAGTCAACCCTTCAACAGCAAATTGACTTTATTAGACCCTTTATTTATTTATTTTTTTATTAGATCCTTTAACCTTAGAAGGTACAGTGGTTTATCTTTAACCAGGATTAACACAAACTTGGCATTAGTTTGCTTTTCCTCCCTACAGGATTTCATTTAACACATTATGGACTTTCATTCAACCATTATGGACTTGTAGTGTGTTTGATCCACTAGCACAGGATCCTGAATAATATTACATGAGATCAAGGGATTATTTTTACAGAAAAGGAGTGTGATAGTAGCTCAACATTATATGATTTATCAAGTTCATTCAACCCAGAAGCTTATACCTATAACAACCTGTGGAAGACCCAGCTAAAGTACCAGCTTGATGATACCCTGCAAGGATGGGGCACCATCCTCCAAGATGCAGTATATCCCCTAAGTCAATCCTAGAAAAATTGGCATTTTAAGTCACATAGGTCTTTGTTGTAGTGGCTGTCCTTTGTACTGTGGGATGTTTAGCAGCATCCCTGGCTGTACTGACTAATTGCCAGTACCTCCCTCCTTTAGGCTGTGGTAGTAAAAATGTTTCCAGACATTGCTGCATGTCCTTTAGTGCCACAAAAATTCCCCTTTGTGAAGAACCAGTGCTCTGAATCAACAATTGTAGAAACAGTTGTATTGTATTGTCCCTAATAATAAAACACAAATATTCCCAGTGACCAACTAGAGGAATTTGTGCATCCTGTGCCTGCAACTCTAGGATCTGTAGGTCTAGGAGTTTTGGCTGCCAGAGGAAGCATAAGCTCATCAGGGTAGAGCAAAAATCCAATTACATTTCAAGCTCTGGCTGTCATCTAGTCACTTCAGATTTCTTGTGCCATAAGAAGGCAAATAAAGGAATCAGCATCATTCTGCTGGGGTAACTGACACTGATAATCAGAAGGGAGAGCTTTGGTTACAAGATAGGAACTAGGAAAATTCTGTTGGGGGAAAAGTGATCTACATGAGTATTTCTTTTCTTGGTATCCTACAACCTGAAATTGACAACCGGAAATTGACAAATTCTATAATCACAGCCTGGGAGAAGATGATGACCAAGGGACCCAGACCCATGAGGAAAGGGTTTGAGTCACCCCACCAGGTCAACCATTCAGACCACAGAGGTCTGAAAATTCTAGAATACCTACCAGAAAAGAGATATAATGAATATTGGTGACAATGGTAAGGGCTGTAGTTCATTATACTAACTGCCCTCTCATTACATCAGGAAGAGAAGTCCACCAGAATCCTGGAAGAGCTTCTCCTAAAACTTTTAGGGAAAAAAAACGTCAGTGGATCCACACAACACAAGGTGTGGGCTGCAGTGGGTGCTCCGGAGTGCTTAGTCCTTGTGACTTTGGGATTCCGGCATGCCTTTTCTCAGCTGCTGAAAATGGTGGGGGTTGACAACTCAGCTGAGTCTCTCAACAGGGATTGCCTACAGCTAGAGAGCTGCTACCCCTAGACCTAGCCAGTGTCCATGACTATGAGACATGGATCTTCCCGGGAAACCCTATTTGCACATACTCATGTGGTTAATATCCACGTTGTCCCTAATGTAGTTAATAACAGGACCCCAAGCGCAGAGACCTGATGCAGTCATTGTCTCTCAGTGAAAACTCAAGATATTCAAGCTCTGTGTCTTTGTTCAGAATTCTCCCTTCCAGCCCTTTAACATCTAACTAAAAGACTGCTTCCTCCTTCCAGCCTCTCAAGAACAATAATTTTAATCAGTTTGAAAGAATTCATTTATTAAATGCTCCAGGCCTGATGGTGTTTAGGAAGAAATGTTGCTTCATAATTCTATCAATTTTTTTTCATGGTTACTGACCTGTTTAGGTTTCCCCTTTTCACAATTTGGTAATTCCTTCTTTCCCAGAAAAGTATCCATTCCAGGATCCCAAGTGTGTCTTAATAGAGTTAATTTTTTTTTTCTCTGCATCTCTGGTAATTTCTCCATTTTCCTTTTGATTTAGTTTATTGTGCTCTCTGTGGTTTTCTTTATTGAGCCCGCTAATGGATTATCTGTTTTATTGACTTTTCCCCTAAAGAGTCTTTTCATGTATTATCAATTTTGACATTGAGTTTTTCTTCCATTTTTAATTATTTTCTGCTTTTATCTTGATTATTTCCTTCCTTCCGCTTTCCCTTGGTTTAATTTGTTGGTCATTTCCTAATTTCTCATGTAGAATATACTTCACTTATTTTATCATTCTTTTTTGTTCAGCAAGATGAATATTAAAAGCTTTGCATTTTTCTCTAATCAAAGCTTTGCCTACATGCCATAGGTCTTGAAAGGAGTATTTTCATTATGATTATTTCCTTATTACGATGTAATTTTCTTTTTTAATTTACTTTTACTTTAATTTTTTTAATTACCCAAAAGTAATTAAACAGAGGAGGTTTTATAAATTGCAAAGTGGTTAGGATATTTTTGTTGCTATTCATTTTATAATTTCTACATATATAGCTATATGATGAGAGATATGGGATGATACTCTTTCTAATTAGGTATTTTCTCATGATAAAGCATTTGGTGGTTTAAAAAGAAATTGTATCCCATTAATTGCTGCATTATCATGCTTGGCCTAACTTGGCATTTTATTTTTTCTTGTTGTTGTTAATCTTTACCATTTTCTAGCTATCTCCTATCATTTTATTATTTGATCTGCAGTATACATCTTCTTAACTCTAATTTTCTCCCCAAATTTAGAAATCATAAAATCTATTTTTAGATTTTACCTTCACACCCTCATTTCTTTTTACTAACTTTAAAAGTGAACCAGAATCAACAAACTCATTTTTTTAAAGATAAAAACAATTTGTCACATTGAGACTTTTATAGTGATTTTATAGTACATTATAATTTTACTAACACTGTATGGTATGTGCTATAGACTCTTTCAAATTGGTAATATTTAAATTTTATTGCATAACAATAATTCCAATTTTGTTTGGCTTCAGTTCTACATCTAAATAGGTTCAACAGGGGCATCTGGGTGGCTCAGTGGTTGAGCACTTGCCTTTGGCTCAGGTTGTGATCCCAGAGTCCTGGGATCAAGTCCTACATTTATTTATTAATAAATTAATAAATAAATAGGTTCAATACTATCAGTTTTTTTATATAATGCCTTCCACATTCCTGTGTTCCTTCCTTGTTTTGATTACTCTCTTAGTTGACTTGATTTTGTTAAGTCGTAGGTGCAAAGGCATTTCATGTATGTGGTAATCTCTGAGTTCTTGCACATTTGACATTCTCGCTTTGGTGCTTGCCTAGGGGATGATGTCTTGTCAGGGTATGATACTCTTTGATCCCACATTTCCCCTTTCCCTCTATAGACCTTCCTTTATTGTCTTCTGGCACTGAAGGATATGCTGAACCAGCCTCATCTTCTCATAGAAGGGACTTTTTTTTTTTTAATTTAAGATTTTATTGATTTATTTGGGAGACACAGAGAGAGTGAGAAAGAGAGAGGGGGAGGGAGCACAAGTGGGGTCAGGGGCAGAGGGAGAAGCAGATTCCTGCTGATCAGGGAGCCTGATGCGGGACTCGATCCTGGAACTCCGGGATCATGACCTAAGCCAAAGGCAGATGCTTAACTGACTAAGCCACCCAGGTGCTTAGAGATGACCTTTTATCACGTGCCTAAATAATAATAGGATTCTTCTTTTTTCTTTTTTTCTTATAAAAAGCTTTATCAACATTAAGTCTTTATGTTGATCATTCTTAAAGAATTTGTTTCTTTTAAAACACACTGTGGCCCCACTTGTGTATGTATGTCTCCTTTAACTTTAGGCCTAAAGATTGTGGCTTTAGAATATTGTTATTTGTAGCTCTTAATTTTTTTTTCCTGTTATAAATCCAATACTGACATTCACTCTACCTTTTGGAGGCAGATCTGCTCCAGATGTGAAATAACTTCCAGGATATATTGTTAAATGACAAAAGTACAAAAGACTATATATATATATATTATGCTACCTTTTGGATAGAAACCATTTATGCATTTATTTTTGAAAATAGAAAGACTTCAAGTCTAAATCAGAAACAAATGAACTTGATTACCTATGTACATGGGAAAGGGAGGGCTGAGTGAGAAGGATGAGGAAAGCAGTGTATGTTTTTAACACTTGGAATTATATTAATGATCTAAATATGCAAAAAAAAAATCAACAAGAATACAAGGAACTCTAAAATCAAATGTAAAGAGAAACAAACTATTACTTCAAATGAAGGGGAAAAAAAGAATCTACCCAAGTATTTTTGAACACTGTAATTTTAAAAAAGATTTTATGTACCTATCATCTATCTATCTATCATCTATCTATCTATCTATCTATCTAATCTATCACAGAGAGAGAGAGAGAAAGAGTGTGCAAGCAAGCACAACCAGGGGGAGCAGCAGGCAGAGGGAGAAGCAGGCTCCCCACAGAGCAGAGAACCTGATGCAGAACTCGATCCCAGGACCCTGGGATCATGACCTGAGCCAAAGGTAGATGCTTAACCAACTGAGCCACCCAGGAACTCCTGAACATTGCAATTTGACTGTGTATCTTTAGTCTAAAGAAAATTAAAAAACTGAAAATACATAGTAAACTATTATTAGTAGGTTTTTTTTAAGCAATATGTTTAAAAATTCTGGAACTATTTTAGGTATGTTGTAGGACTGACAAATGAATAAATACATTAGTGTTGTTGAGAATCCCATTTCTCATAAGAGAGATACCAATATGGAGTAAGAGAAGGCAACAAGGAACTCTGTAGGATTTTAGTCAATGTATCAGTACAAACTCATGATGCCTTATATATGCATACATGTGTATACACATGTGCACACACAAACACATTTTTTTTCTAGCTTTGTCCTCTAAAAGGATCTGGGAGCAATAAGCAAGCTTTAAGTCTATTCAGTGCTCTAAATACCATTCCACAGTAAAAGGCAGGTATCAAATGTAATGTGTAAAGTAGTACATAAGAAATCTATAGACTTCAGTGATATTCCTTCTCCTACCAGCTGTGATTCTTGTAAACTATGTAAATAGGAGATCTTCAACTTCCCCAACCTATCCCCTCTGACGTTATATACAAAAGAAATGCTACCAGAGATCCTCCTCACCACACTCCCTACCATGGCACTCACTGAACAATCCCTCTGGGGATACAATTTTACAACCTGAGTCACTCCCTCCTTCTTCCCCGCTGCTAATTTGATTGCGTGGAATATTTTTCAGAGTGTGGTCCCTAAACTGATGTAGGAGAAAGGCTCTTGATAGGAGATGAGAAAAAAAAAAAGGATAACAAAACTCTAGTAACTTAAACAGCAGCAACCCTAAAGTAGTAAATTGGCCTCTGCCTTTATTTGGAGGTGAGGACTTGGTATTATTTCTGAACTGAGACTAGTCAGTGATAGATGAAAGAATCTACTCTCAGAGGCTAAGACTTTTGAGAAGTCCAAGGGACACCTCCAAGCTGGTGAAGTAGGAGACCCCAGCCTCCATCCCCCTCAAAAAATATCAACAATTAGCCAGTTATCCATGGATAAAATTAGCTTGGGGAGAGCTCAGGAGTCCACTTAAGAAACTTCAGCAACAGAGTGGAACAAAAAAATCCTATGAATATCCAAACAAAAAAGAGAAGACAGATTCATTTGCCTCCATCGTCTTATCCTCAGGACAGTTCTGCTCAACACAAAAGGGAACCCACAGCTAGAAAGAGTTCTCCTCAGTCAGAAAGGGAGCTGGGTGATCCACCAGCTTCCCAAGCCTCTTGAGACTCTGCAGGAAGGACTCACTTCAGTTTTACCCCACCCAAAGCCCAGCAGAGCTGAGATATATAGGGATGGCCAAGAACAAGGGAGAAGAGGAGGAGCTATCAGTATCCACCTCACTGCAAGAACAAATGGATCCCAGCCCCTCGCTCTGCCGACAGCCCTAGCAGCCTCTCATCACTAAAGACACCAAAGGCCAGCAGAGCAGTTATTTCTTGTCTTTTTGATAAAAGATACCAGAAGTGAAACTGTTGGATCATATGGTTGTTCTGTTTTTAATTTCTTGAGGAACCTCCATGCTGTTTTCCATAGTGGCTGCACCAGTTTGCATTCCTACCAACAGTACACAAGGTTGCTAAGACAGCAGCAGATCTTAAATGGTTTCACAGCAGCAACAAAAATTTTAATTTGAGGTGATGGGTATGTTCACTAACCTTATAGTGGTAACTGTTTCACAACATATATGTGTACCAAACCATCATATTGTACACTTAAATCCACACAATGTTCTATGTCAATTATATCTAGAAAAATAGAGTATTAAAGTGCATTTCTAAATACACCTCCACCAATCACAATTGCCAAGATTATGGAATTCGGTTGAAATGTCCAGTTTTGGTGGCATGAGTTTTGGTCTTTCTGTCTTCATTGGCAGTTCAGCAGAAAGTTAAAAGAGGCTGCACAAGGAAACATTAGCCTGATGCAATTTTAAGCTGAAAGTTGCTTTAATCCTTTTTAAAGAAGCCATTAATCTTCATTTATTATTTCTTCATTGTACTCTCTGGTCACTGTTAAAACTTGGAGGTGTTTAGTTTGGCTTACTAGCTTTCCTGGCTTTACTAATGCTCCTGTAAATTATCAAAGACATTCTCAATGTTTAGGCAGATCCATTTTTTTTTCCTCCTAGGAAAATACAGAGTAGAAAATTATGTCCTGCTGCTCTCCTAACATGACTTGCTCAGCCATTCCACTTCTCAGCATCCTGGGGCAAGCTCAAATGGCTCTTCTCTCCCTGAGGTGGACAACTATCATTTCTAGCCCTTTCTTCCCTTTGCACTGTTTTCTCAGGCCCAAAATGAGTCTGCTAGAGTTGAATTATTCTCACGGCAACAGGAGAAAGCTGCTGAAAGGCAGCTGCTGTCACTTTCTCGATCCTATAATCTCATAATTTCTTCCTGGCCTTTTGCACACTGGGGGTCACCGAACAGCCTCCCACACCTGCTGGTGTTATTCCTGCAACTCTTCCCCAGAGCCCTCAAAACCAAAGTTGAACCTTTTCTTGGCTTCCTGCTGCTAAAAGCCAAACAAAGGGAAGTGAGAGAACATCATTTATAAAAGCCTCTTTAGAGAGTGTCAGGATGGGAGTGAGTGTCTACAAGACATTTATCTCTGGAGGAAAACAATCTCTCAAAGCACAAACCATGGCCTCCAACACCGCTAGGTTTACAGGTAAACATGGTTTAACTGTAACCTTTAGCCACCACAGCTCCAGGCAGACTTGCATTTCCCATTCTTCAGGTGTAAGCATGATTTGTGCTCTGTGGCCAGTACTTTCTCAGGTGAGCAGGAAAGGCTGGGCCTGCAGACACTGGAGTGAGTAGAGGGGGAGAGGTGGAGAATGAGAACCTGAAACTGCTACCAGGGCTATTGGCCCTGAGCCATGCTACATTCCTGACAGCTCTCTCCACCTCACTTACCATAAGTCCTCCTCTGACTCTCACACTTTGCTATTACCACAGGGAGTAGAGAGGTGCACAGAATATAAAAGTACATTTCTCGGCATGACCAGCACCTATCTTTCCCATTTAGTCAAAACAGTAGCAGCAATGTCCATGACATTCTTATACCCACAACTCAGTACTAAGAAAGCAGTGCAGTTACCAGAAACATCTTTACAATACATTTAGAGAAATCTCAGATGTGTTCTTTGATTACTCCAGGACACTGCTCCACTTACTACAATGGAATGTCATCACTGTATCGAATTTCACAGGCATCCCCAGTGGTAAGTAGATCTTGAATTGTAAGACCAATCTCAGTGTTTTGTTCTTGGTGCTACTTATGGGGCCATGTCCTGGATGAATTTCTCCAGAATTCATGTGTGATTTTTCATACATCCCCTCTCACTGATACATACAACATCCACAATTTTCATGCGTCCTTTTCACTGATGAGAGAAGTTGAAAAGGCAAACAGTTCTAGGTTATTTTTCAAAATTAAAAAAAAAAATTCAGATATTTAAAACTGTGATGGGTGAGATAATGACATAAAGACACTTTAGTTTTAAAAATATCACCCCTTATCCCTATAAAGGAAAAAAGGAGCCAAAAATTTTTTAAAAAAGAGTTGTATATATGTATTGCCACAAACACAAAAATTAGCCCTACCTCATACAAAGAAACTCCAAAAATATGTCAGTGTATACACAAATTTAAACTCTACAGAAAAGAAAGGATGCAAAGAACAAATTCTATGGTTCAAAACCAGAGTGCATTGCAATGAATTTAGTTATGAGAATAAAATATTCCTCAGTCTGGAATGTCCTCCATCAATCCACAAACTACCTGCAAAAAACCCTCCCTCTTTAACTGTGCTTAAACAATACCAGCTCAGTAAAGTCCAATTTGTCATTCCCTGTTGTCCCGCCAGGTGCAATTATATCACTCTTATCTGTGGGCTTTCGTGCCTATTTTAGATAGCACATATCAGTTTCTATGGAAATATCTGTTCCCTCAACTAAGTTATAAAGTTTTCATAATGAGTAAGTGGCATATAGTAGATATTTTATAATTGTCCAATGGATTGCTTAATGTATGAAATCAAAGAACACAGCCTTTAAAAAAAAAGATTTTATTTATTTATTCGAGAGAGAGCAAGAGTGAGCACACAAGCAAGGGGAGCAGCAGAAGGAGAGAGAGAAGTAGGCTCCCCTCCCCACTGAGCAGGGAGCCCAATGTGGGGCTCGATGTGAAGCTTGATGCAGGGCTTGATCCTAGGACCCTGGAATCATGATCTGAGCAGAAGGTAGGTGTTTAATGGGCTGAGCCACCCAGGCACACCCAAAAAGCATAGCCTTAACTAAAATAGAAAAAGTCTACTTGATCACTCAACCCAAGTCAGAAGCATGAGTAGTTAGAGACACAAAATTAAAAAGTATGTGGCTGCTTTCTATAGCCAATATTTGACATGTAATATAGCACTAAAGCATTTTGCTCAGGAGACAACCCAATACAGATGTCAGGGTCCTGACTACACAATTTATGGGGCTCATTTCAAAAATGAAAATGCACGGCACCTTGTACAAAAAGTGAGAAGAAAGTGCTATTAAAGTCACTAAGTTAATAAAGTCTTTTCTTCCTTCTGCAGCCTCTTTCGCTATTCATCATAGTGTTTATTTGTGATTTAATATAATCCTAGGTAAAAAAAAAATTAAAATTTTCAATAATTAGGATTAATTTTACCATTCATCTTTATATTGTGCAATGCTAGTTTTAAATGTAAGTAAAAGAACATTTAACTTATAGGCAGAATCACCAAAATTACAGGTGTGTTTTATAACTCATATATGCATATGTATTTCATTCTTACCAAAAGACCATAAACAATGAACTGAACGAACTCAACTGTTAATGAAAAAATGCACTTTTTGATATGTACAGATTCTACCAACACTCTCTACTTTCAGTTACTGATGAATAATGAAGGACTAAAAAGAAAAAAAAATAGCTGAGCCACCCTATCTTTCCTTTATCCTCCTATGTAGCCATTTTCAGCATTAGTTGGTAGGAAGTAATCCAAGTAAAAAAGCATATAAGATTTCTGGGTTGTTCCTGTCTCTTACAATGTCATTATCTTCTGGATATATATATATATTTTTAAGATTTTTTTTATTTATTGATGAGAGACACAGAGAGAGGCAGAGACACAGGCAGAGGGAGAAGCAGGCTCCCTGCAGGGAGCCTAATGTGGGACTCGATCCCAGAATTCCGGGATCATGACCTGAGGGGAAGGTAGATGCTCAACCACTGAGCCACCCAGGTGTCCCAATATACTTTTTTTTTTTCAAGATTTTATTTTATTTATTCCTGAGAGACAGAGAGAGAGAGAGAGAGAGAGAGAATAAGAGAGAGAGGCAGAGACACAGGCAGAGGGAGAAGCAGGATCCATGCAGGGAGCCCGACGTAGGACTCGATCTGGGATCTCCGGGATCACGCCCTGGGCTGAAGGCGGTGCTAAACCGTTAAGCCACCCGGGGTTCCACAATATACTTTATTTTATATAAGTAGGTGTCACACCCTGAGTGGAGCTCAACTCAAGACCCTGAGACCAAGACCTGAGCTATATCAAGTTGGATGCTTAACTGACTAAGCCATCCAGGTGCCCCCTTCCTGATACATTTGAAGAAAGTTCTAGATCAAACGAAAAGCATGGCCTCTCAGGATTGTCCATAGAGGGGGCCACTGGAATTCTGCACTCATGGGGCATTGTGCACATAATATGTAAATGGGGCAGCAGTGAATGGAAGATATATGTATTGCACATATCACATATGTCCCCTTGTCCCATTGGGGTTCAATTATCAAACACAAATTCAAAGATCAAATTATCAGTAATTTCAAGATGGTAACAACAGAGCATTAAACAAAGCATGAACCCTTCTGAATCACAGACACATGGACCTGACTGATTGGTTCCTGCTCTACACAGTATGAGCCCATAACTTGGAGGTGAGGTCCACTGAGATATTCATTACCCACTGACAGTTACAATGCAAATTTTTCACATTTCTGTTAAAACAGACGTTTAACTTACCTCCTTATTTTCACTTTCAGGTGGAAATATTATCATCCACTCATACTGGACTTCTGGAAGATTGCCACAAAACCGAGTTGTGTTTTGGGCTATGCCGAGTGCATTCCTAGTTCCAAAGTTCTCTATGCCTTTAACAGCCTGGCTTACTAAGTAGAATATTCCCCAGCAGAGTGCAGTGAGAAGGAATACATGTCCCATGAAGCCCTGCTGGGCTTCTGCCTGCCTAAGCCTTGTTGAATTCTCGTCATGAGCAGGCGATTCCAAGCCCTAAGATGTTAAGTACAATTTTGGTAGAAACCCGAAGGTGGAAACCTTCTCCATCACTGACAACAGGCCTTGCTCAGCTGATAATAGAACTACCGCTGCTGCCTGAGAAAGATTACTGTTAGCATTTTGGAAAAGGCAGGAGAATGACCTTTCTTTCTGAAAGCCAAAGACCCAAAGTGTCTGACAGTTTTGCTGATGGATTTTTTTTTCTTCTCTTTTCCTTCCACACCTGGGATTCAAGAGGCATTAAAGCACTTTTAAGCCAAAGGAGCTACCCTCATCTCCATGGAGCTTTTCACATTGCGTTCTACCACTTAGCAATTAATTAGATTATGACTGATTATTATTTACTTCTCCTGTCACTTCATTCTACCAACAGAATTACGCCATCCTCCCAAAGAGCATTTCTGTTTATTAATAGGCTCCTCTTAACTTTTGGTGAATGTTAGATTTCAATGAAACGTGATGAATAGGATGCAATACCAACATTGATGTCAGTGTAAAGAAAGGTAAAATAACTAAATGATTAATTTTGCTCCCTTGCAAAAATTACTCCAGTATGGTTGGCTGATTTTTTTGGTCAGTTTTATTGAGGGATAATTTGGATACAGCAAAATTCACCAATTTATAATATACAATTCAATGGGTTTTGACAACTGTATATCACCACCACAGCATGATACAGAACATTTCTTCACTTGACCACGCTATGCCACTTTATAGTAAATGCATCTGATTTCTACCACTCTAGTTCTGCCCTTTTCAGAAGTTCATATAAACAGATTCATACAGCGTGTACTCCTTTATGACTGGCCTCTTTCACTTGGCAAGATGCTTTTGAGCTTCATCCATGTTGCATGCCTTGTTATTAATGAGTAGCCTCAATTATATGATTATACCCCTATTTGTCTACCCATTTGCCTGTTGGTGGAAATTTGATGTATTCCCAATTTGAAACTATTATGAAAAAATCCACTATGAATATTTTTGTACTAGTTCTTTTTAAAGATTTTATTTATTCCGAGAGAGAGCACACACAAGTGAGTGCACAAGGGAGAGAGAGAGACTTGGGGAGGGGACAAAGGGAGAGGGAGAAGCAGACACCCTGCTGAGCAGGGTGCGCAATGGGAGGCTTGATCTTAGAACCCTAGGATCACAACCTGAATCAAAGGCAGACACCTAACCAACTGAGCCACCCAGGTGCCCCTGTACTAGTTTTTGAAAGGATGTATGCTTTTTTATCCTTTGGGCAAAACTCTAGGAATAGAACTGCTGGGTCATAAGGTAAGTGTATTTTTAACTTTATAAGAAGCTGCCATACTGTTTTCTAATGCATGAGAAATAACATTTCTCATTCCCACCAGCTATGTACTGAGGTTGTTAGCATTTCCCCACCAACATTTCTCATTGTCAGTCTTTGGGATTAAAAGCGTTCTGGTGGGCATCTGGAGGCATATCCTGATAGTATTTATTTGCAATTTCTTAATTCATGATGTTGAGTATCCTTTTATAAGCATATTGGCCATTTATGAAATGTCTGCACAAATTTTTGACTCACTGTTGTTCCAGTGAGCTATCCTTTTATTATGGACTTGTAAGAGTTTATATAATATATACGTATATATTCTGGATATATTATATAGTTTACAAATATTTTGTCTTAACCAGTACCTTAAATAATGGTCCTGCAAGAATATCTTGAAGAACAAAAGTTTGTAATCTTGATGAAGTTGAATTTGCCTGTTTTTCTTTAATAGTTCCTACTTTTTATGTTCAATTTTTAAAAATCTTCGTATAACATAAGGTCACAAATATTTTCTCTCTCTCTTTTTTAAAGGCTTTTATTTACTCATACTATTTCGAGTGCCCTTCATTCTTCTGTATGGATTCAAATATAATATCATTGTCTTTCTGTCACTGTTTTCTCCTGTGGATATCTGCTGGCAATGGATCCTCTCAGCTATTATTAGTCTGGAAAAGTCTTTATTTTACTTCATTTTCCAAAGCTTTTTTTGCGGCATACAGAGTTCTAGATCTATGTTTTTTTGTGTGTTTTGTTTGTTTGTTTTCTTTCAGGATTTTAAAATGCTACTCCATTATCTTCTGGCATGCATGATTACTTAAAAGAAATCTGACATTATTCTTATCATGGCTCATCTGTATCTGTAATGTGTCTTTTCCCTCTGGCTGCTTTTAAATTTTTTTCTTTATCACTGGTTCCCATAAATTTGAGTGTACTATGCCTAGGCATGGTTTACTTCATGTTTTGTCAGTTTGAGTCTCAGTGAGATTACTGGATCTGTGAGTATAGAGTTTTCACCAAATTTGCATACATTTTGGCCATTATTTCTTCAAATGTTTTTTTTCTGTTCCCTTCTCCCTCCACTCTTTTTGATAATCCAATTAAACATAAAGTAGGATCCTTTATATTATACCACAACTTCCTAATGCACTTACTCTTCTCTTAATCTCTCTTATTTCTCTGTGCTTCACTTTGGTTGTTCTCTTTTGGTTGTTCTCTTTTTCAAATATACTACTCTTTTCTCCTGCAGTGTCTAATCTGCTGTTAATCCCACTCAGTGTATACTTTGTTTTGGATGTTTAATTTTTTAATCTCTGGAACTTTCACTTATACCTTTTCTATCCTTTCATTTCTGTCCTTATTAGTATAAGGGTTTTCTCTATGCTTTAAAGATAAAGATTATATTTGTGATAAATATTTTTAAGTTCTTTTCTATTAAATCTATCATCACTGTCAATTCTAGGCCTCCCTTTTGTTTCCCCTAGGTAGTCACAGTATTTTTCCAGCTTCTTTGAATGCCTGATAATTTGTTACTGAATGGTTGGCATTGTGTTTTATGTTGATTGGTTGTATTGGGAATAGCTTAAATACAACAACTAGATTTTGTTGTATTGATTTAAGTATTATTGGTATTTATTCTGGGATTCAGTTAGGTATTTGAAATCATATTGATCAGTTTTAGAGTTCCTTTTAAGCTTTTTAAAGGTGAATCCAAAGCAGCTTTTAGTCTATAGCTAATTTGGCTCTACCACTGAGGAAATACCCTGAGGGCTCTACATGATGAGCTGTTTCTCTATTCTGACTACTTAGGATGAAAACTTATTTCCAACCTGTATGAGCTCTGGTTTCCTTCCTCCAACTTCTTTCTACTTTTTTTTCCCTAACTTTGGGCAGTTTCCTCCCATGCATGCACAAATCAATACTTAGCCAAATACTCCAGGGAATCCCTTGGCAGAGCCTCTCTGCATCTCTTTTCTGGCCCCCAAATTCTAGCCACCTTGCCTTCTACAAACTCTGAACTCTGACTCTGTATCTCAGCAAAGCTACTCTGTTGAGTTTCTGCTCTCTAGCACTGTGAACTGAAAACTCTCATTAGATAGTAAACTAGGGCAGTCTTAGGGCTCACTCCATTTGTTTTATTTTCCTTTGGCACCACTGATCTATGTTGCTTTTCCAAAGTGTGGAAATTGATTTTCACATGTTTTTCCTTTTTTATAGTTATTTCAGGTAGGATGGTAAATACTATTCCTGATATTCCTTTACGCCAGAAGCATTAGTTTTCATGTATCTGTTTTTAGTATAGAGAAAATTGTAACAGCAATTGTTGACTATACCTAATGGGAAAGTTACATGTCTGTACTCAGGTATTTTTAATAGAAATTCAAGAGCATTAACTCAAGATCCAGTTCACACTGTTGTGCTTATAATTTGTTACAAATATACATAACTGATCTATCTCCCGATATATCTCAGGCCAAAGTTGCTGAGACATTGAAAGGAGGAAGGACTGAAATTTTCTCTAATTGCTTCTTTGCTTCCTTTCACTAAGGTTATGATGCCAAGCTAGTTGTAGCAATTTAGTTAAAATCAACATGTTATTCAAAGTGTCACCTCTAATTTTTATTGATTACTTCCTTTTTCTTTAAAGTATTCACTAAGCATCACCTATGTGTAAAGCAATATGTTAGCTACTGAGAACATAAGGGGATAAATTATACATAATCTCAACTACAAGGAACTTATGGCATACTATCACTTTAACATAAAACAGACTAAAATAAGCCCCATGAAAGAAATAGAGGAAATTGGTATGAGTATATGGAGAAACTAATTATTACTCTGCTTAGAGACTGAATAGCTAACTTACGGAGTGTTTTCTTAGCTAGGCATCTGAAGTGCCTCATATGTATTATCACATGTAGTCCTCAAATATATTCTATTAGATGGATGCTATTTATATCTTCCTTTTACTCACAACAAAACTGAGACTCAGAGAAGGCATTTTGCTCAAAAATCACAAATAAATGACAAATGCAGAATTTGAACTTAAACTCCAGTGTCAAAGTTCTCAAACACTAATTATAGTAGGAAAGAGTCTACAGACCTGCCATTGAGCTGAGCTTAAAAAGATGAGTTTGATTTATGCAGGTGAAAAGAGAAAATATTTTAGGCTTAGGAAACAGCATTAGCGAAAAAAAAAAAAAAGCTGATGTAGTAAATGTGTGTGATTGCATGACTGAAGTTCAAGGAATAGGAATACTATGGGCATAATGTTGGAAAACTATTATGACGACCCTCAAATACCACACAAAAGAGAATTGATTGTGTTGGTAGTTCATAATTATGCATTTATTTAGGTATTACTTTCTATGGGGCTAATGTTTAATCCACTATGGATGTTGTTACTGCTGCTAAGAGTAGCCTGACTGTAGTTAGGTTACATGTAGTATATCCAGAAGTGGTGGGTTCTCTGTAGTAGTGTTAGTCATACCGAGGTGTTAATTTAGTCTGAATATGCCACATGGTTTCCCATAGCCTTTCTTGTCTCAGTGTGGACTGTTCCTCAGGGGAATTAGAATCCAAACATGCAAAGCCTACTGCTTTATTCACATAATAAATCCATCAGCTTTCCCTATTCTGTTTAATAACTTTCAATCCACAAAAATAAGGTACTATGTATTTGTGCACAGCACACTGTGGCATGGGTAAGCAGCAGCTGCTGTGTTTTGTCCATTATAACCACAGATTTTGTTTTTGGTTTAAGTATTTTTTTTTTTTGGTTTAAGATTTTATTTATTTAAAATAGAGAGCCATAGAGGCAGAGAGCACAAGTAGGGGGAATAGCAGTGGGAGAAGGAGAAGCAAGCTCCCCACTGAGCAGGAAGACTGACATGGGGCTTGATCTCAGGACACTGGGACCATGACCTGAGCTGAAGGTAGATGCTTAACCAATTGAACCACCCAGGTGCCCCAAAATGTTTTCTAAGCATTTGGTCGTCAAGATTTATAGTTACACTGTGATCATTCTGCTAGAAGGTTTTTTTTTTTTTTTTTCTTTTTTTAAAAACACATGATCTGATGATCTGGGAGACAACAGTTCCTGGACATTTTTTCCCAAATGATATTCTTTGCAATTGGAAAATGGGAGTCAAAAAATACTTACACATTACTAGAATTTCATCCATTAGAAATTAGTCTATTTCAAGATCATACTGTATGACTAAAATGTTTGTTTCCCAGAGCAATGTCACTCAGGTTTGTAGGCTTCCATCCCATATCAAGTTTCAAAAGCAACGATAGTCTTGGCAACAATATGGATTCGGGATTTGGAATATCTGATTATGCTGAGATCGTATCATTCTCTTGCCTTCCTCATTAGACTGTATCTCTGACATTGACCAAGACGCTATGGGCATTTCATGTTTCCAGGTTATTTTATATCATTTGGACATGGAGGCAGTATCAACCAATGCCAGCAATTGTTTCTCAAACAACATGTGTCTTACAACAATGTCTGAAACTTTCTCATCCAAATCCCAGTGGTCCCTGCTGGGAGTCACTAATGGGTTTTGTCAAAGGCCCCAATCTGTGTTAAGTGGGACTTGCAGGTATTTTAAAACTACTCTGAGTCTGGTTCATAAGAACTCAAAGGCACTTAATACGCCACTTTTTTTTTTACAACTCAAAAATAGCCTGATGTTGTTCAGGCCCCCATTCAAATACATTCTTTATTCAGGCAGTTTTATGGCTAGGAGCTAGAAATATTCCCAGATATAGAAGATGCAGGTATAACCATCAGTAATTATTCAATATTCAATAAGCAGTGGGTCCTGCATCTACCCAAACTTGCAGGTATAACCATTGGTAATTATTCATTATTCAATAAGCAGTGAATCCTGCATCTACCTGAACTTGCTCCTCTATTCTGTGTATTCAAAACCAAGGAGACTGCTCCTAGCTTAAGTCTCTCTCATAACTTATTTTATTAAAGATTCTTCAGAAAACTGTCATTTTTTTAAAATTTTTATTTATTTATGATAGTCACACAGAGAGAGAGAGAGAGAGGCAGAGACATAGGTAGAGGGGGAAGCAGGCTCCATGCACCGGGAGCCTGACGTGGGATTCGATCCCGGGTCTCCAGGATCGCGCCCTGGGCCAAAGGCAGGCGCCAAACCGCTGCGCCACCCAGGGATCCCATAAAACTGTCATATTAATCCACAAAATCAGCCAACTCTTTCACACTACATCCCCTGGTTTCAAGAGCTTCTTGGTTTCTTCTTATCCCCTAACTCCTAGACTGCTAACTCACCTGCCTGGTGACCAAAGGTAGAGAGATGTTATCTGTTGTGGCAGCCTATTATTCCCCCCTGATAGTAGTCCTGAGGCCAGTGGCTATAGCCTAGACCATCCAAACCCTGACTGTAGCACAGTACTATAATCTGCTCTAATATTCTTCCTTAATTTTATCTTAGTTATGAAAAATAATAATAAGATGGAAAATAATCAAGGAATTGAATATTTGCCTTGTTTCTCGTTATTTTGCATTTCCCTAAGTATACAGTGAGCCAATTCTTCAGTAGTTAAGTTGACCACTTTTAAATTTCAGTGACAACTTTTAGTAGCTGATGGCAGTGGAGCTGCTGCTTCATACTATGGGTAACTGGGTAGCCATTCAACCATCAAGGACTTGTCATTCTTCTTTTTCCCAAAAAACGCTTCTTCCATGTTTCAGTGAGTCAGGGCTATTCTAGCAAATCCCAATTCAGATGCCAACTGTGTCACAAGTCCTCCAGACCACCTCTGCCTCAAAGATTTGCTGAGTCACTGAGCACAGACTCAGAAATTTCATTGGATTCATATTTTGCTGTGAGCAATTACAGTGAAAATATACTGTGTTGACAATGGAGTCAACAGACACATTTAGACTTAGACTCCCAATAATGATGACAACACATGTATAGTGTTGCCAATCAGGGAAACACCTGAACCTTGGTGTCCAGAGCTTTTATTGGTGATCATTCATGTAGGACAAGCAGTGTCTGCATAACTGACTGGAACTACTCAAACTCTAGCCCCCCCCCCCCCCAGAATGAAAAGAGACATTCATTGTAAGTCATATTGTTAACATAAACAATTAGATCAAACTGGTATTATATGGCTCAAGGCCTCAGTCATACCAAAACATTCTTATGGGGCAGATTATTTCAAGGTCTCAGAGTTTATCTCCAAGAAACTACCCAGAGGCCAGTCTTGAAGATAGGTTTTTCTTGGGTGTGTGTGGGCTGTGAGTAGCCTAGGCCTGCTGAGTTAACTCTTTGCTACACACATTTGAGTCAAACTGCTGAAACTGAAGGTAGAGAAAGAATCCTGAAAGCTATCAGAGAAAAATGACACATACTATATAGGTGACAAAGACATGGATTACTTGTCTTCTCATCAGATACAATGGAAATCAGACCACAGTGGAATTGCATCTTTAAAATGCTGAAAGACAGTAAAAACTATCAGCCAAAAACTCCGTATCTGATGAAATAATCTATCAGAAAGGATGGTGAATAAAGGAATTTTTTTGGAAATGATAAATTTGATACAATTTGCCATAATTAAAAAAAAAGAAATTCAGGTTGAAGTAAAAGTATAACAGATGGACACCTGGATATACAAAAAGGGAGGAAAAGCATTATAAATAGTAAATTTGAGAGTAACTATAAAAGACATGTTTCTTTTGAGTAAATAACCAACAAGGAAACCCTGTCACAGCCAGTCAACCAATACTAAAGATTCACTAACAGCAGCACTATTCCTTCCAGAGGACATTTACAAGGAACTGATATAAAAAAATAAGTTGAAATGTGGGCAATTATAAACTAAAAGGGATTTAAAAAAACTAGTTCATCAATACCCTTACAGTATTAGATTGAGCAGTAACCTGTGGGTAAGTCTTCAAGGCAAATAAGTCAGTCTAACACCTGATGACTGGAAACGACATCTCTCTTCACATCGAGTGTTTAGCAGACTGTATGGCAAAGGCAAAATATGACAGATTGTACACATTGCAGTTGAATGATAAATTTGGGCAGCCCAGGTGGCTCAGTGGTTTAGCGCTGCCTTCAGCCCAGGGCCTGATCCTGGAGACCCGGCATCAAGTCCCACATCAGGCTTCCTGCATGGAGCCTGCTTCTCCCTCTGCCTGTGTCTCTGCCTCTCTCTCTCTCTCTCTCTGTCTGTGTCTCATGAATAAATAAATAAAATCTTCCCCCAAAAAAAGAGGCAACAAGTCCTTTAAAAAAAATAAAATAAATGATAAATTCTTCTTGAAGGTAATTAAAGAGGCTTTAATTAATGACAAATCAAATTCAAGCATGAAAAGCAGCTGTAGCCTAAATCCTCCAGAACACAGCCAATACTATGGTAATAGAAATCATATCCTCTCATAAAACACATATTCTAAAGTTCAAAGTTTTTATAATTTTTAAAGAATTCTTCACCTCTTTTCTTCAGAGAAAGGGGCTTACTTTTATTTTACACAAAATTCTAACCTTACTTGCCCAGAGCAGATTAAATGCAATAAGTCAGAAGGAGGAACAGTACCATTAGTAGCTGATACTTACTGGGGAAAAATAGTTGGTTAGAGCCTGAGTAAAGAAAAGGTCAGAAAAATAATTGTAAAATATTCAAATTTAAGATTTCAAACAAAAAATAAGACTATCTATGAGGTAATAAAATATTTTACACTTAAAGAAAACTCTGAAATATCAAAAACTGATAAGTATATAGTATAGACACTGAGAAAAATTCATTGACTTTCAAACCATGATAAGGATATTTATTCTCAAGTTGCAAATACCAATTATTTTTTGGTTAATTCAAAACAATTCTCCTTTTAGAAACTATGTCAAATATATCTTTGCATCATATACCCCAGAAAATATGGTGAATGGCAAATATTCTTCAATTAGAGAGGATAATATATTAAAATTTTTAAAGAAACTGATCATCTTTAACACTAAGAAACCTGATCATTTCTATTTTCATGGCAAAAGAAAAATATATCAGGCAACTCCAACCATTAGAAAAATACTAATAGTTGATAGGTTACAAATCTGCTAACAGGTCTTTTGCCATGATACATGAGGGTACACACAGAAGTTTATTATTGAAAGATCACTAACTGCTTACAACTAGGACCAGAAATAAACGTTTGCATATATGGTCAAATGATTTTTGACAAGCATGTCAAAACCATTCAATGGGAGAAAAGACAGTCTTTTTAACAAACGGTGCTGGAAAAACTGGATATTCACATGCAAAAGAAAGAAGTTAGCCCTTACCTAACCCACAGACAAAAATGAACTCAAAATATCAAAGACTAAACATAAGACTACAACTATAAAACTCTTAGAAGAAAAATGAGGCAAAAACTTACTTGCCTTATTGGATTTAGCAATGGATTGGATTTAGGAATGATTTCCTGGATATGATAGCAAAAGCACAGGTGACAAAAGAAAAAAAAAAAAAACAGACTAATTGGGTTTCATGAAAATTTCAAAATTGTGTACATTCAAAGGGCACTATCGACAGAGTGAAAAATTAACCCACAGAATGAGAGAAAATAGTTGCAAGTCATATATCTAATAATGTGTTAATAACTAGAATGTATAGAGAACTCCTAAAAATCAGGAAAAATGAATAATCTAATTCAAAAATGGATCAAAGACTTACCTAGATATTTCTCTGGAGGAGACATATAAATGACCAATAAGCACATGAAAAAGATGCTCAAATCACTGTTAGGAGAATCAAATCAAAACCACAATGAGATTCCATGTCACCACTATTAGTATGGCTACTAAAAAATCAATAAATAAGTAACAAGTTTTGGCAAGGATATAGAGAAATTGGAACGCTTGGGCACTATTGGTGGAAGTGTAAAATGATGCAGCTGCTGTGGAAACCAGTATGGTGGTTTCTCAAAAATTAAAAATATGACCTAGCAATACTACTTCTGTGCATATGCCCAAAAGTCCTAAAAGCAGGGTCTCGAAGAGATATTTGTATACCCATACTCATAGCAAGCATTATTCACAATAGCTAATAGTGGAAGCAACCTAAGTGTCCACTGAAAGACGAATAGATAAGGGGCATGTGATATATCCATAAAATGGAATATTATTCAGCCTCAAAAAGGCAAAAACTTCTGACATGTGATAAACAAGGAAGAACCCTTGGGGCCTTATGTTAATTGAAATAAGCCTTCACTCGGGATCCCTGGGTGGCGCAGCGGTTTGGCGCCTGCCTTTGGCCCAGGGCGCGATCCTGGAGACCCGGGATCGAATCTCACGTCGGGCTTCCGGTGCATGGAGCCTGCTTCTCCCTCTGCCTATGTCTCTGCCTCTCTCTCTCTCTCACTGTGTGCCTATCATAAATAAATAAAATAAAATAAAATAAATTAAATTAAAAAAAAAAAGAAATAAGCCTTCACAAACAGAAAAATAGCATACAATTCCACTTATATAAGGTACCTAGGGTAGTCGGACTACAGAGACAAAAAGTAAAATGGTTCACAGAGGCTGGGAAGAGGGAGAATGAGGAGTTATTGTTTATGGGTACAGAGTTTAGTTTTGCATGATGAGAAAAATTCTGTAGATGAATGGTGATGGTGATTCCCAAACAATAAAAAAGTACTTAATATCATTGCACTTGAAAATGATCACAATGGTAAAATTTTGTTATGTGTGTATAACAACCAAAAGAACGAAACAAAATGCAAAGCTTACTGTCCAGAAATATCTGTAACCCAAATTCAGTCAGAAAGCTACAAATTTATCATCTTATTTAAGTTATTCTCTACTTGAAATTAGGCTCTAGATGCTCTTTCCGTACTCTTAGTTCTTGAAAATTTTTTATCTCTCACCTCTCCACCCTTTGCACAAAGTTCCCTGGTCATGTGACAGGAAGTGGTTTCTTCATATAATGAAAAATGTCCTCAGGAATTCAGCCCTCCTTTATGTAACACAGATTCAATGCTGGATTTTAGGGGAAGTGGAAGTTTCTGTGTAGGCCCTCAGAGCAGCCCTTGAAAGCCTGGCAATACCAGAAATGTCTGTCTCAGTCCATCTGTCAGACATAAATCATGCACAGGATAGACTGCAAGGTAAATTGAAGTATTTACTTCCTCACAGGCAAAGTGTGGAGGAAGCCAAAGAAAATCAAGTCACATTTCAGCCTTGTTCTTCAGAGTTTCTGGGCCTCCATGTTTGTTTATTGTTGAAAAAAATGTTAATGCAGAGACAGTACAGGTAAGATTCGACCAAAGTGAAAGTTTCAAGTTCAATTCCTATGCTTCCTGATGAACTTAGAGATTCCCTTTCTTCAGGATCTGGTTTGAAAATAAACTGGGTGTTAAACTTTGTTATGCATTTCTCAACATGCTTTGCATTCTGGAAGTCCGCAGGTGTACACAGAGAAGTTACTCAATAGAGTACATTAATGGAAACTGGGAAAAGTTGGGGAGGAAGAAAAAAAAATGCAAACAACTTTATAAAACTTTATAGTACTTTGAATTTACACTCATTTCTGACCGCAAGGTGAAATTATTATAGGGCAATATGTCTCTTGCTGTCTTTGAAAGTACATCATACTAAACTGAATGGCAATTCACAGACTAAGAAATACAGTAGCCAATAAACTTGAAAAATGGTTGCAACTTTATCTATAATAAGAAATATACAAAAAATAATGTATCATATTTCATCTTTCAAGTTTGTTTAATGATAACCATCAATTCTGGCAAGAACACAGAAAAACAGATATTATCACACAGCACTAGGGAAGAGGGCAATTTATACTCTTGATTATAGGGCAATTTGTGGTAGATAAGAACATCTTTGGAAATGCTCTGTTCATTGACCCAGTAGATCTTCTTTTAGAAATTTAACATATGAAGTTAATCTACAATATGGCCAAAGATTGATTTAAATAAAAGGGGGGGAAATGACAGCATATTGGGAATTTGAATAATAGAGTACAGATAAACTTCTACATGATGGAAAGATAGAAAAAAAAATCAAATACATCAATATCTTTTAGTTGTGCATAGTAAATTTATTTGGAATGGGGGCATTGTTTGGGAAAAAAGTGTACCTAAACTAAAATTAAATGAAAGCATATCATTACTTCTTATACTGGTGGTCATTAAGCAAAAAACAAACAAAAACCAAACAAACCCCCCAAATATCCATCAGTTGGTTAGGTTTTTATAAAGCTATGATTCGAAAACAGTTTACTCTAGCATTGTTATGAGCTGAACTGTGTCCCCCAAATTAATATGTTGAAGCCCTAACTCCTCTAGTATCTCAGAATGTGACTGTATTTGGAGACAGGGCCTTTAAAGAGGTAATTAAATTAAAATACCATTAAAGAGAGCCCTAACCCAATCCAACTGGCATGCTTATAAGAAATTAGGACACAGAGAGAGACACTAAGGATACATATGTACAGAGGAAAGACCACAAGAAGACACAGTAAGAAGGTGGCTGCTTGCAAGCCAAGGAGAGAGGCCTCAGGAGAAATCAATTCTGCTGACACCTTAGTCTTGGACTTTTAGCCTCTAGAACTGTGAGAAAATAAATTTCTGTGTTTAAGCCACCAGTCTGTGGTATTTTGTTATGGCAACCCAGCAAGTTAATACAAGGATGAATCAGACCTCTCCATAGTTCAGGAAAGTCTGAATCACTGAAAATATGTAAACATAACTTTTAAAGTTGAAAAAATATAATTATGATTGTCAATCGATCTACAGTGAAGGGCCATTTTTTTTAAACACTTCATCACCAATACTTTGTAAAATATAAAATCACATACTTTGATGTTGTATACAGCAGTGTCAAATTGCTATAAAAGTTCTTCAACAGTCTCAAAATCTGTACTATTGTTTTTAGGCAAATAAAACAAAGACCTACTGTTCCGTGGGCCACATTTTTGAGTAAAATTGGCTTAAAGTTCATCTCGTCCAACCCCTTCAATTTATAGCTGAGAAAACCGAGGTCCTGAGAAGTTCAACAACCTCCACAGTATCAGGAAGCTTGTTAGATTTCCCTATAGGAATCCTGTTTAATTCAACCTTAAGTAAGTCACCAAAATCCTCAATCTGTTTCCTTTCCAGCTATACTAGTATCAGCCTGATTTCTCCCAGCTTTTTTTCTGAGAGGTGTGTGTCCACTCCTGACATCACTAGTGCTTGGGAAAACAGTCATTTAATTATCTTGTTCAGAAATTCTACCCCCACTCTCAATAAATTACTGTTGCCACCTGTGAGAGACTCTTGCCTTCTGTACAGACAACTTGTTTTCATGTTCTTGAAACACATCTTATTATCAATCCTCTTGTGCAATCTTCCCTTCATTTTCCACCTTTGATTTGCCTGAGCTCTTTTGTACACTCTTTAAATTTATTCTGTAATCTCTTCCAGCCTCTTCTATCCCGAATGTTTTATATCTTGCATATGCCTCTTGCTCACCACCCTTGATTACTCTCAGCCCTGCTCCTTGATTTACATGGTCTCAATAAAGCCAGTATTGTGTTTATCATTCAATGGTTTGCATAGCCCCTGGGCATATATTAATTTTTGTTCAAATGCTTGCCATTTCCCTCTGCATCCTTTACTTCCATCAACATGTTTTATTTGTTCTCAATCATCACAGCCTGTATTATTCAAAATATTGATTTAAAGTTTTTAAAATATTCTTGAGGACTGTTTATTCATAATCCTAAAGTTATTTCCATTTCTTGTTTGTGAGTAATGATGATACCTATCATCTTTTTTTCCTGTAGTTGTATAGCTGACCAATTGTATAATGTTGGGCTGGTCATTTAAATTCCCTAGGCCCTTTTCCTTTTCTGTATATCAAATGGTTGAACTAAATATTTTACAGATCCCATCTGGCATTAACATTCTAAATTTTAAATGTTTACTGTGTCATTCATCTGTCTCTGAAAGAGATAGTTTTTGTTTGTTTGTTTTGTTTTGCTTTGTCTTTTTAAAGATTTTACTTATTTATTCATGAGAGACACAGAGAGAGGCAGAAACATAGGCAGAAGGAGAAGCAGGCTACTTGCCGGGGAGCCCGATGTGGGACTCTATCCCAGGGCTCTGGGATCATGCCCTGAGCCGAAGGCAGATGCTCAACTACTGAGTCACCCAGGCGTCCCTCTGAAAGAGACAGTTTAATCAATCATAACTTTTGGAATAATCTATTGTTTCTCCAGCCATGTGATCCTACCCATCTTTCAAGGTCAATATCAGATCTCATAGCTCCATTAAGTCATCCCTAATTATTCCAGCCCACACTTACCTCTCCATATTATAATTCCTCAAAGTCATGTCTTGTTTTGATTATTTGGCTTTTAAATAGCAATTGAAAAGTACATCTAAGTTTACTATCCCTTCAGTGAATACTCTTTGATGGCAATCACTACGAAGTATATGTGTGTGTGCATATATAAAATTAACATATATAATTATTATATTACATAATATATATCATATTCAATAATAATTATACATAGTATATATTATATAAACATATAAATACATATATTAGGTTAAAACTATGAAATTGCCTTTTTTGTAAGTAAAAAAAAGATTGAATATCAACCACTTCATGTTTTCAATCTAATATATAAATCTAGTTAATTAAAACTCTATTGAGCACCTACAACTTGATATTGTGCTAATATATATGGCATTTCATTTAATAGTGAAAACAGCCTATGAGCTAAAGATTGTCTTTTTCCATTTTACAAACAAGGTAACTGAGAGGTGTAAATGATTTTTCAAGATAATATAGTTGAAAATAGTTAAAACCAGGAGTTACAGTCAGCTCTGCCTGACTCTAGAGTTCTTTCTCAAATTTCTCAGAACACAGCCCAGAACAGGTAAATATTGATTTCTAACTTTGAGAATTGCAAATGTAAAAACAAACAAAAAAACAAAAAAGCCAGACAAACAGAAAAAGAAACCTTTGAATGTCATTTAGCGCTGTACAATGGAGAGCAAACATTTACAAGTGAAGTTGGTGTTTTGGTTCTCATTCTGACTTAAGATTTTAACTAAGCCAATAACTACTTTCCTATTGCTAAAGACCTTGAGAGAAATATAATTCAGTACTTTCCCTTCCAAATGGTTAAATAATTGGTGCATTACCCTATAATACAGAATGTAGCCATTTAGAAAATAAGCTGGTAGCTCCACAAGCACCAACATAGAAGGATATAGATGATCTACTGATGAGTGAAGAAGGAATGTTGCTGAAGAACAGAATTATAATAAAATTCCATTTAGAGGTTTAAAAAATCTATAAATGAACCTTTGTGGTAACAGGAGATAGATATATTTAATTATATATTTGTGTGTACAAAAAATAATATTTGGAAGGATATATAAAGTGTTCAGCAAATGGTGCTTATCTCTGTAAAATTAGAGTAGAAATAGAAAGTAAAAGGCAAAAAAGTTTTCTACTTTTATTTTTTATTCTTCTAAATTTGCATCTTTTTAAAAAAACAATTCAGGTCTTTTAATAGGGAAAAAAAGAGGAACATTCGATCAATCATTCATTTTAACAATAAACTACCTTCCTTATTAGGAACATAACTATAGAGTTTATGTAAGTTTCTTGTGTTGTAAAAAGTGCACATTCTAAAACTGACTGTAATGTGTAACACTTGGCCATGTCTATTTCATGTGTCCTATTTCTCACTCCTACCATGATCATTGTCATTCCCCATTGAACAACCAACAGTAACTCTGCAATGCTCCACATGACTTACAAAGGGCAGCCTGAGAGAGATCAGTGAGAAACCCTACCTCATTCTCACCTGGGAGCAAGATTACCTGTACTACATAGTGAGCATTGATCCATCCTAGGGTTTTAAAGGATAATGGCTCATAATTATACCCTCTTATATCTTTTAATAATTTTTTCTTTTTAAAATTCCTATGATATTTATATTTATAGTATCAACAATTTTGCAGCCTCAACAAAGCATATAATAGGTTGTTCTAAAAAGATAAGAGGGATCAGTAACAATTCCCATGAAAACTGTCTCCCACACTGCCTAAAATTGTTTAGTCTGTTATCATAATAAATGAAATTTCACCAATTAGGGATGCTTAGCTGCTGACAAGGGACTTCTTATAAAGAGAAGATGACTTTGAGAACATGCGAACTCTCAGACATGTGTGTGCAATAACTTTATTTAGATAAATATTCTCAAGAGACTGAGCTAGAAGGGACTCAACCTGGTTTAGGCTGAGTTCCTAGAAATAGGTGAGAGGTAGAGGCACATGTGACTGAGGATGTGCTTCTCAGGAAGGCCCTACAAAGGACTGAGCAGAGCAGAATAAGTACCAAAGGATGTACTTTCAGATGGTCTAGTCATGGCCAGATCCAGCATTGTCCCTCTTTCAGGCAAGAAGGCCAGGCTTGTAAATTCCAGAATCCTCTGGGCTACAGAGCAGACAGTTCCCTAAAGAAGGTTAGTTCAGCACTCGAAGCAGCAGGGAGTATGTGCTAATGACTGAAAATCTGATCTGGACACTGCCTAGAACACCTGCCAGAGCTTTGGTGAAGAAACGGGAGAAACGAAACAGGGATAATTATGGAGTTGGGCACTAAAGAAAGCAAATGGCAAGGACTGGACTAGGTTTTCTTCTCAGTAAGAGGTCACTGAAGGGTAAGGCAAAAGAGGTCAGGAAGAGGGAAAAGAAAGAGTTTAGAGAGTTCTAAATAGAGATTGTTACTCATTTCTTAATTAAAACATGTAAATATAGAATTTCATTCTGCCACTGACTGGATTAGTTTTCTTTTTCTTTTAGAACTTAGAGCACTAAAGATTATGACACACCTTCTGCCATCTATTTTGTAAGCATCATCTTGAAAAACAACCTACAAGAGCATCTGTGTAGATGCCCCATGTTCCTTATCTCCAGAGCTCTACCAGAGAGAAGGGAACAGGCCCACAATTTATGGTCTTCACACTTGTGGATGTGCAAAGACCCTTCTTGATTAATGTGACATCATAAAGCACCACCTGGAAAGAACACCTCAGCCCACTAAAACCTGAAAAATATCTTTTCCAGAAATATACTCACTCCTTTCAGACCCTGTGCTTTTCAGAATGATGTCAACTTATAACAGCTTCTTGACATTAATTACCATGCCATCCCGTAAGTTTAGCTCTCTGTGAAGCAGCCTGAAGCTGTCAGAGAGGGTCACATATTTAATATCCACTTACCTTGACACCAAAGTAATTCAAAAAATGCTCACTTTCAGCTCCTCATTCCTTTTCAAACATTAGAAGGCAAGTGACCCACCATCCAATCCGCAAATCTTGATTAATTCTTTCCACTTAGCATGTCCCAATTTCTGCCAAGGTATGTGGTCTGCAGATTGACAGCCTCATTAAGAGCTTATTCAAGTGCTTGATTATACAGCTTTGGAAGTTCCTTGAGACCTCAGAGTCTGAGGAGTAGAATCTCCCTCCCTCTGCTCATTGCAGTGCAATAGCCTGTATAATATCCACTGGCAAAGAGATTTCAGATTTAAGGATAGTCAGTCCCTGTACTTAAGTTCTAGAAGCAGTGGCTTCTGCTCTTAAGCTTCCTCTTCAGTAACACCTGGATGTCTGCCCAGTGTTACCTCTGCACCAGGGCTGGGTAGAGGAGATCCAAGGATAGACCCGTGAAAGGACCGTGTACTCAGAATTTTATCTAGAACCATCTCCCAAGCACATACATATTAATCAAAGCCAAAGATCAAAGACAGAGTTTAAATGTAATTCAACTGGTTATGAATTTCTAAATAGGGTAAATGAGGATAGAGGCCTAGGAGAGAAGCACTGTATTTCTATTTATAAAACATATCTTTTATCTACCAGTATGTTTCTTCTTCAGTAGGTGCCAGAAAATGACAGCAATAATTTAACGCTGCTAAAATAAAGGTGCAGTCCCCCCTCCTAAGTAATTTGGGTCCCCCTGTGTTTCTTTTAGGTCAGTTATTTGGAAATCGGTAGTGTTTTTCTAGTGAAACTGTCAGTGTGTTAGTTAAGGTCTTAAACTATTTGTCTTCATCAATTTAACCATATCATTGTAAATGCTATCAAACTTTGGAGGTATAAACTTCAATCCTGGCAACAGATTATTGCCCACATTTTCATATTCAAACAAACAAAAGTTGAAATATAAAGAAGGAATTTCTCCAAACTCATATGGTTAAAAAAAAGACTAATCTGGCATTGAAATAGTCTATCTGACCCCATAGCAGAACTCACACCCACCATTCCCTACTCTCTCTCAGAATCACTGCTAACAGAATTACCCTACCAATAGGGCTAGAGTGTCTGCCACGTACAATGATGTTCAGTGAAAAATGAGTTAGATTTCCAAATTGAAATGCCTTAACCTCCTTTTCTCTGATGCCATCCCTAGGCTGAGAACAAAACTCTCTTCCAATATCTTTACAGCTCAATGCATCCCAGCTCAGTCCAGTTGTCATCTCTTCCTGGACACTTCCCTTAAACCCCTATCCATCAGACTGGCTTGTGGGGTCCACCTTCGTGCTCCACAGCTCTCTGGGCCAAACTCTGTTGCCACACTCACCTCACTGTATTGTGATCATCTCTCCCCCCACCCTTTTTTGTTGTTGTTGTTTTTGTCTCTTCCATTGGACTGTGTGCTTCCTGATGGCTGAGGTTGTGTGCTGTCCATCCCTTGATCCCCAGGGACTGGGGGACTACCACCTGTAACTGATTGGTCTGAGTAGGGGTGAAGGCTCCAGAGAGATTGGGGAAATGGGTAGTCTAGACACTGGAATCTCCTGGAAGCAGTTTCCCCTAGGGATCCTGCTTGGTCCTAGGCAGACAGGCCCCTCCTTTTCTGCTCAACCTCGAAGATCAGTCTACATCATTCCCAACAATATCCCTACCCTATCAGGGTTTTTTTCAGGCCCCTCTGGGGTCTCCTGCGGAAGTGTTATTGCAGCAGAGGAAGAAAAGATAGGGGATAGCATACTGTCTCTTGAATGTCTCCATGTTATTTGTTAGAATGAGTCAGATGACTGCCTAGGTACCAAGGGAGCTGGAAAGTCTAGTCCTCCCAAGTGCCTACAAAGGAGAGAGAAACTGGAAATGCATAAGTACTAATAAACCCCAACATAATTCAGAGCTTGGACCTTTTCTTGCTTTGTTCCTTTTGAGTATGCAACCTAATCTTTATATTATTTTGTAGAAAGCTAAATAGCCATTTTCTGAAGAAAAATTCAGTTTATTTAGAGGACAACTTAGGAGCAGCATCTATCTACCTCTCTTCCTTCTTGAATAAATTATCATGATAGATGTGTCTTCATAGGAGTAAGGAGAAGGACTTTGAATTGAAGAGGCAAAGATTGGAACTGGTCAATTGGGTCATTGAGAGGTTATGAAACAACACCAAGTATCGGGTAGAAATGAAACGCCTGGAGCCACCTAAGACAGCCACTTTCATAAAAGGCAAAAAGCTCATTCATGAGCTAATCTCATATAGCATTTCTTATATAATCTCATATAGCATTAAAGAAAGCATTAAAAACCTTTTTTAAAAAATAGTTTGGGGGCTTAGGTAGCCTTTTTATTTTTTTAAAGATTTTATTTACTTATTTATTTGAGAGAGAGAAAGAGAGAGAGAGAGAGAGAGAGAGCATGCATGCTTGGGGGAGGGAGAGAATCTTAAGAAGGTTCCGGTTCAGTGTGGAGCTGGATGCACAGCTTGATCTCACAACCCAAAGATCACAACCTGAGCTGAAATTAAAGAGTCAGATGTTTAACTGAGTGAACCACCCAGGAGCCCTTAAGGTGCCCCCTTTTTTTTTACTGTGATAAAGTAGAAATAACATAAAATTTACCATTTTGACCATTTAAAAGTGTACAATGGAGTAGCATTAAGTATACTTAAGATAACTGTGCAATTACTACCACTATCATCCCCACTAACTCTGTTTCCATTAAGCAGTCACTGTTCAGTTCCCCCTTCCCTCAACCCCTGCAAACTTTGAATCTATTTTCTATCCCTATAGATTTGCCTGTTCTGAATACTTGTATAAATGAGCTGATAGAATTTGTGATCTTTTGTTTTTGTCTTCTTTCATTTAGCATGCTTTCAAGATTCATTCATCTTGTATTGTATATCAGGGTTTCATTCCTTTTTATGGCTGAACAATGTTTAATTGTATAGATACACTGCATCTTAACTACCTATTTATCACTCGATGGACATTTGTGTTATCTATACCTTCTGGCTCTTTGCTGTTTTGCTATGAATATTCAAATATAAGTTTTCGTTTGGATACCTGCTTTTAATTATTTAGGGTACATGTCTAGGAGTAGAATTGCTGGGTCATATGGTAAGTCCATGCTTAACTTGTTGTAGACTACAGTTTTTTAAGATACATTATTATATTTATTCTTCCCAGTATGTATTACAATCCTTGTTTTACAGATGAGGCACAAAGACATTAAGTGAATAGCCAAACTGGGCCTTAATTCATCATCCTACAGTAAGCATTTTATAAAATCATAGCGCAAACCAAAGTGAGACAGATTTATTTCTATATATATTTTTCCTCCACCTTAAAAATAAGATGAATCTTAAAACAGAATATTCCATAATAGTGATAGAATACCACAGACTCCAGGATGAGGGAAGTCCTTCCTAGCTTCTCCATTCCCTTGTATACTTCATTCATTTAATATTTAGGTCACTGGTTTTATTAGCTTGAAGGGGCTGGCATGTAAAAAAAATGAAATAAAAATTAAAATAAAATAAAAATTAATTATTATTTAATAAAAAATTAAATAAAAACTAAACATGTTGCATATTTATACAACATTAGGACAGAGTCACTAAGACACAGAAGTGGTGGTGTGATTAAGTTGGGATGTATAGAATGTCACAAAGGTACAAGTGCCAAGAAATGGGTGACAGAGGAGAGAAGGGGAGATACACAGCTATAACCAAAAGAACTTCATTTCTTCTTGCCTTCTTGTAGCACACAAGTTAGGGGCTAAAAAGTTCTGAGCAACTTCTGAAACCTGCCATTCTAACATGTGGATAGTTTTGGCAGTCCAAAACTATTTTGGTTCTGAAAATTGTCTCCTTCTTCCACAGGGTCGCAGTGGTGGGAGGTGGGGGATGTGGAAGCCAAGTTCGCACTCTGGGACCCTCAGTGTTGATCTCAGTTGAATGAAACTAGGGCATATGGGGCCAATCAAATTCTTGTGCTTAGAAATTTGGAATTGAAACTTGAAAAATAGTTAATATTTTGCATGGAGTCAAGACTATAATGTGAAAACAGGGCTGCAGAGCAGCCATATTCTTCCTTGTGGACAAAGAAGCAGCTTAAAGAAAAAGTACACAGAGAGAGTGGAATGAAGCAGTGGCATAAAAATCAAAGTGGAGAGAGAAACAGCTATTTTATTTCTAGGTCCAGTCCTTCCCTAAAGATGTAGGATTTTGTAAGAACCCCATACTCTTGTCATAAATGCCATTTGGCTTAAGCTATGTGGGTGACTGGCCAGCTGTTTACCAAGCCATTCCCTTTCATTCTGGGCACAGAGCGAAACTATATTCCCAGCCTCCTCTGCACTTAGCTGTGGCCACAACTGGGCCTGACCAATACAATGTGAGAGGAAGTGATTTTCTCTACTTTAGACTGGGCATAACAAACCTCCCCCATGATTCTCCACTCTCTTTCCTCCTAGGCCAGCAGGGAGTGACCACCCGGGGCAACAGTGAAAGCTTTGTGTTGAAGATGTCAGAGCCACCTTAGCCTAAGTTCCTGAGAGAATGCTTGGAGCAGCCATCCCATCCTTATCAAGGAGGCTTTCCAGGCTCAAGAAATAAATTTCTCCTGGGTCAAGACTTCACAGATATTTCAGGCTTTATGTGACACAACATCAAGCTTTATCTAAACTAATACAAGGCAGTTTCAGTAAGTTTTTTTGAAACCTACCATCAAAGAATCTTAAAACATCACACTTTCCACAGCATCTCTTCTCATTCAGTTACTGCCTGTTGAAAAGGCTGAAGACCTTGGGCCAAATACCTCATGTGCCACGCTCTGGAGCCCACAGCCAAGGGCAGAGGTAAAGGACGCAATCTCCAGGATGCTGAACAAGGCTACCTCAGGTGACATCACACACCCAAACACACTGCCTTTGTTGGCAGATATCCTTTGAATGCTCTACCAGTTCTGAGAGCGATCAGCCCCCCTCTCAGTCTCCATATGGCTGTTCAAGCTAAAGGCAAAAACCTTTCATGTAGAAACTTTGTGTTTCTATTGAAGTCAGTACTGAAACATGCTTCCTTTCCAAATGATTCAGGCAGATTTCCAAGATGGCCCAGTAACACCTTGTTCAATTACTGGAGTTCTAGCAAAGAAGGGGCTGACCAAATAAAATGGCTTTATCAGAGAGCTATATTGACAGCCTTTAAGTATTCTGGAAGACAGGTTTGAAAGCAAGAGTTCTCTATGTGCAATATACAAATTTCCTGTTCTTCCCATATAAAGCAGTAATTCCCGTGTAAGAGCAAATTTAATGGAGTCATAAGGGCTATTAACAGAGGACATATAAGGCAGATCTTCCTGACATTATTTTACAAACTTAATTGGGCTGTCTGGTCAATAAAAGGTCTCTAGAAAAGATGTGTTAAATGCAACAGCACTTGTTTTGAGTCCAAGTACGTGCTTTAAATGGCATGTTATTTTTGTAATATTTAAACTAATGGTCTTCATTGTCTATAACATACAAGACTGAAGGTTTAAGAGCTTAAACTCAAGGGAAACAACAAAAACATATTACCTTCAGGTAATTTTACCAGTCTTTAAAGAACAGGAAAAGCTTCCAAAATGTGGGGAAATAGTAAGACTTCACTTTGGGATCTGCTTTTTAGCAGCTGTGCCACGGCCCAGGGAGATTCCATACACATAAAAACTACCACCACCCTCCCAACAGCAGCCTCTTTTTCAAACTCTCCTGATAGCTCCACTTTATCTGAAATATACCATTTTGCTCTTGTCTTAAAAAAAAAAAAAAAAAACACAGAATCTGACAAGCTAAATACATGAAAGATCTCAAAATTAAGTAGAATACAGCCTTGCCCATCCTCAGAAGAATTTATGTGCTTGGAGACATGTGGTGGTAGGAGGGGGTTTACTTTCTTTAGCACCTTTTCTGATATCTCAATATTGTGGTCCACAAAAGGGGAGTGAATGAGATGGGATAAGCCCTCAGCAAGACCACACCTGACTTCTTCAGTTCCTACTTTAATATTGCACCCTGGAAGGGTGCCTAGGTGGCTCAGTTGGTTAAGTCACCAACTCTTGATTTTGGCTCAGGTCATGATCTCAGAGTCCTGAGATTAAGCCCCATGTTGAGCAATGCACTCGTCAGGGAGTCTGCTGTAGATTCTCTCCCCCTCCCACTACCCCTTCCCCCAGTGTGTACTCTCACATGCTCTAGCTCTCTCTCTCTAAAATAAATAAATAAATCTAAAAAATAATTCTGACTTAGTACTTATTACTAAAAGTTGTCAGTATCAACCACAGAAAATACAGTTATCATGAATGATTGAGTTGGTTTGGTTCAATGTGAATCTCTGAATATATCAGAAAAATGAGAGGGGTTTGGGATGGTGGAGCTCTCTTCTTTTATGTTGTTCTGATAGAACTAGTAGCAGCTGATTTTATCTCCACATTGTAAAAACCTTTTGAAATGAACAAAGCTGTCTAGAAACAAAATGGTCTCCATGTAAATTCTTCCTATCACTAGAAATACAGAAGCCAAATAACTCCTTATCAGACAGATGGCAAAAGGGATCATTGCAAGAATGGAATCCTTAAATTATCCACCCTTGCAATTTAGGAAACCCTAAATTTCCTTAGAAATCCCATCTGCTCTGCCCTGCCCCCTCACATCTTATTTTTGACTGTCTTTCACTAAGCACTATTAAGTAATATTTCATTTAACCATCACAACATTTTCTATGGTAGATTATTATTACTCCCATTTATATATAAGGAATATATGTCTTCCATATATTAAGTAACTTGTCCAGAATCATCCAACTAACAAGTAGCAGAACCAAAATTTTAACCTAGATTCTTAACCACTATTCATTCAACCACTTATAACTTTGCTATACAATGGATTACCTTACACCAGCAGCACTATAGTTTGTGAGAAATGTAGACTCTCAGGTCCTACGGCAGACATAATAAATAAGAATTTGCATTTTAACAAGATCCCTGGTGATTTGTATGCACAGGAAAGTTCAGAACCCTAATATATAAAATTTTTAATCTTTCCAAAAGCACTACTGCTCATTAAACCTGCTCTATGATTCATTCTATCCCTGGGTCTAATTCTTGGGCCATATATTGATCTTCTCACTCTTAGTTGTGTATTAGTCATGTTTTTTATTTTTTGTTTGCTTTAATATCTTGAGGCCTTACTGACTACTTACATCCACTCTGGGATTAGCTAATTCCTAGAGATAGTAAGCACATACCCAAAGGCATGCTCTTCAAAAGCAAAACAATACAGAGCTCCTGCCCCCAACCACCTCCTTTATTGGGATCTCCCAAGGCTCTCATATGCCAAACACTATCCACTTGCTCTATCATCCCAGTGTTAAGTACCAGACAAATAGGAGCCCCTACCTTTCAGGGCCCCTGAAATTATTCAAACTTGCTAAAACTAAACCTGCTTTCTTCGTCTTATCTTTCCCATGGAAACCACCATGAAGGTTCTTGCCCCCATTTCCCCTTCGCTTTCTCTGTTTTGTAACCAACCCTGTTGCTTCTTCTTATTGCACTGTATACATGCCATGCCTTCTATTTCCAGGGATCTCTAAATATAAGAAATTTTTCCTTCATGACAATCATTTCCATGTCTGTATGTCTTACCATACCTGATTAAAACAAATCCTAGGTACATTTTAAAATAGTTAATATAAACTCAGGTCACTTAGGTTTCAAAAATGTCTCTGATCAGTAACTAATATGTTCCTTCTAATATAATAATAAAAGCTGGCTGGGGCATGGGTGGCTCAGTGGTTGAGCGTCTGCCCTTGGCATGGGTCGTGATCCCGGGGTCCTGGGATTGAGTCCTGTATTGGGCTCCCCATGGGGACCCTGCCTCTCCCTCTGCCTATATCTCTGCCTTTCTGTGTCTCTCATGAAAAAATAAATAAAATATTTTTTAAAATAATAATAAAAGATGGCCTTGGTTTTCTCAGTCAATTTGGGTATGGAAGTCTGCTCTTCCTATCAAGAGGTTCATTGAAGATTATTTAGAGACTCCTACTTTGTAGGAGATAGGAGTGATGAGTAGTTCAGATGGCCAGTTATGATTTCTTCTTTAGCCCTTGGGTTTCCATGATCTACCTCTGAACCTCTACATTGAGTTCCCATCACCCTACAGGATAATCTCTTGAGTAAATACATTATAAGATGGACTCAGGCAAAATGCATAATTTTGACCTCAAATCTATAGCAGGGCAGTTAATAAAACTCAGTCTCCTGCTGCCAACACAGGTCATTCAACCAATTCCTCATTCTTAAAAATGCCTCAAAGTGAATAAAAACCAATTTACAATATCCCACCCCTCAAAATCCAGGAGTTGCAAATCAAGCTTTCAAAATTATTTGTTGAAGCTCTTCTTGAGTGGATGATAAGGACATTCCCACCCTGTGTCAATAGAGAAGAGGATACTGAGCACATTCAGAAGTTCTAAAGAGTTCTTTTATCTCCAAACTTTTTTGGCATTTTTAATTTCTTAGATAAAAAGTGGAGGGGGTGATCAGCTGAAGTCACTTTTTAAGAAAGAATAACTTTATTGAACTATAACTAACAAATAATAAATTCCACATATTTAGGAATGCCTGGATGGCTCAGCAGTTGAGTGTCTGCCTTTAGTTCAGGGTATGATCCTGGGATCTGGGATCGAGTCCTGCATAGGGCTCCTTGTGGAGAGCCTGCTTCTCCCTCTGCCTATGTCCCTGCTTCTCTCTCTTCTCTCCCTCTCTCTGTGTCTCCCATGAACAAATAAATCAAAACTTTTTAAAAATTTGCACATATTTAAAGTGTACAATTCAAGTTTCGACATATTATATATGTACACACACGCACACACACACATATATATATACATATATACACACACACACTCCCATGAGACCATCACTATAGTCAACATAATGAACATGTCTATCACACCCAAAAGTTTGCTCATCCTCCTTTGTAATCCTTCCCTCTCACTTCTGATCTTTCAGAAACCACTTATCTGCTCTCTGTCACTATAGATGAGTTAATTTTCTAGATTTGTATATAAATAGAATCATGCAGTATATACTGGTATTTTTTATTAAAAGATACACATATCATAAAATTTACCATTTAAACTCTTCCTGAGTGTATATGTCATTGATATTAAGCACATTCACATTGTTGTACAAGCATGTACTTTTTTTTTGTATGACTTCTTTCATTCAGTAGAGTATCATGAGGTTCATTCATTTCAGTGTACAATATTTCACTCCTTTTTATCACTGAACAGTATTGCATTGTATGGCTATACCATGATTTGTTTATTTATTCACTTATTAATGGGCATTGTGGCTGTTTCCAGTTTGAGGCTGTTGTAAATAGAGCTGCTAGGAATATTCAAGTATAAGTCTCTTTAAAGACAATTTTTCATTTCTCCTATGTGAACACCTAGGAGTGAAATGTCTAGGGCACATTTAACTTTATTTTATATTTTATATTCTGGATTCTTCAGATATGGTTAGTCATAATTCCCCAATCAGAATCTAAGATTTCTTAGACAAAGGACTGTTCGTTGCTTATTATCATCTATTACTTCTAGGTAACAGATGAATAAATGTGTGCTAAAGTAACTAGATCCCAGACACCTTCTTTGCTCCATATTAACATATGAGGTTTAAGTAGGAAAAAAACGCCAAAAAAAGAAAAATATTGATACCTAAGTATACATATCTATATTAAAAGTGAATTTGAAACAATAGCAATTACTATACCAGCAATTTGCTCTTTGGCACTTCAAACTAATTCCCATCCTTCTAGAAAAACCTGGGTGAAATTAAAATTAACCATTTTGCAATATCGTACTTCACTTATCCCTGTCTTACCCCATCCTTTGATGGATTATCTGTTCAAGAAGTTTTCCCTTTCCCTAGGCACTCTAGCCCTCCCTGATCTCCCTCACTTTCAGACTCCTAAAACACTCATGGTCTGTTACACAGTAAAAAAAAGTGTCTCCAAGATGTAGGTATTTCTGACATTTCAAAGTAGTTGCTCTGAGAGAGAAAAGCTCTAGAATTAGAATCTGAAGCTCTGGGTTAAAATCCTGGTATCACTATTTAGAGGCTGAGATGACTTGTTACTTGATTAAATCTGTCTCAATTTCTTTATAGGTAAAACAGGGATTATGTTTTAAAATTCTGTATCTTACCATGGTGCCTGGAAAACAGTGTGTTAATTGCTTCTTGACTTGTTTGACTTATTGAGTGATTGATAAAATTCTTACCAATAGTAAAAATACTGCAGACTCCACAAAATTCCACAATACAAAGCAGATAGCATATAAAGTTTTCTTTATGTGCCTGGTGTGCTAACATTTACCATGTAGGTACAAAGTTTCTTGTCCTGATGCCCATGGACTTCAGAAGAATTGTTCATACCCTGAGATGGTATGAAAAATTACATGTGTGCACCTACATGTGGATTTGAGAGGGGAGAAACCAACAATGTTGGGAACTGTTGTTCTTCTCAGATGATATGAAACCAGAGGTAAGAGAGTGGAAGAGGAAAGGGGAATAAGCAATTAAAGATGCATTCAAGATGTCCAAGGGGTTGGTAAGGGGAAGCAGAGGTCCACTTGGGTGGCTCAGCAGTTAGGCGTCTGCCTTTGGCTCAGGGCCTGATCCTGGGATCCTGGGATTGAGTCCCACATCGGGCTTCCTGCATGGAGCCTGCTTCTCCCTTTGCCTATGTCTCTGCACCACCCCCTCTCTGTGTTTCTCATCAATAAATAAAATCTTTTTTAAAAAAGGGGGTGCAAAGCAGGACTGCTGGTCAAAGGAAATAATCTAGCTCCAGTTTAGTCTAGACCTAACTAGTCCATGATCTCTCTCTAACTGCTCTAACCAGTGAGACTTGCCTTGTCCACAATGTCCCTACTTCCCATCATAGTGCCTAGAATATAATAGGCATGCACCAATTATTTGGTAAGAATTTCTTTCAATTTTCTTACCTGTAAAATGAAGGAGATTGAGTAAATTTATCTTCAAGATACCTGGTATCTTCAAGATACCATTAGAAAACCCTTACATCTGAAGCTTATTATTTTATGGGGAAAACAAAAACATGGAAACCTCCTTTCTCCAATAGGGAGGGTCAGAATTCAGCATTCTTTTCTAGTCTCACACTTAATTTGCTTCTCACTGAAACTCACCTCCAACAAGTCATTCCTCAGAAAGATGATTTTTATTGCTTTGGTTCTTATTCTCTTAAGTACAACTCCTTCAGATCCCTGTTTTCTTTGGAGCTTCCAAAGAGGGTAGGTAACAGATAACCATGCATTAGCAATTCAGTTTTATTTGAAGAGTTACTCTTCTCACAGCTAGGCTTTTAACAGGCCTGAATTTAAATGGCATTGCTTTCAAACACATTTCCTTCATCAGTATTTGAAATTTCAAAGAGCAATCAATGTCAAGGATCTGAATGTTAAAATACAGGAGACCTTTGGAAATGCAATTATTGTTTTCTCCTATAGATAATTAGCAACTGAAAGAAAGTTGCTTCTACTGGGATCTCCTGGGAAAACATCACTGAACTCTACCCACGTGCTTTGAAAGAATTAGGTGTTCAAATAACCAACAGAGAAGCCTGAGCTTTGTGTTGGTGTTTCAGGAGTGTTGATGGCTTTGTACTGGATGAGCTTCCCAATGCTACTTCGTCAGCCCCCTTCCCATCCACATACCCACATGAACCGCAAGATACTCTGTACAAGACTGGGGCTTCAGGGCTGCCATCCATTGTAATGGTGTATACAAAGAGAGCATTAGAAGAACCAAGCCTATAAGCTTTCATTGGGTACCCCTCTGAAAAAACACAAGACAGTAGAAATTGACTTTAACTAGTACCAAAATGATAGACATTGCAGCACAAAATGTTGTTTGACTGAATATAAAGGAATTTCTAACAGTTTCAGCTGTTCAAAAATGAAGTAGGATGCCTTTAGAATCGCCTATTAACCAAAGTTGTTCGAACAAAGCCATTCAATCTCCTATCGATGGGATTCCCACAAAAAATGGGGGGGGGGAGGCTCATTTTTCAGGTATTCCAGAGCTTTCTCTAAAGCAGACCTTTCTTTAATTTGTTCCATGGCAGTGACATGGAAACTTTCAGACACAAAGAGATAGAGAATCTCACATGGCATTTATCCTCTAAAATTTTATACCAAATATCTTTTATGGTTATCCCATCATACTTTAGTCCTCTGTGGGACTCTTCCATGTTCTGAGTATCCCTGGGCCTCCTGGCATGGGTTAGTACCTCCATGATAGGGCAGATGGAAGAAGCATCATAACTTCTTAGTCCCATCGGTTTCCCCAAAAGAAAAAAAATAAAGTGTTATGTAATTCTACTAGGGCATAATATGCCCCATTTGGGAATTTCCTAAACTCACCCATAACTATTTGTCTTCCTCTTAAAGAAGAAGGAAAATGAACAATATTTCTGAGAACCAGGAAATATACTAACAGCTTCAGATACCTTCATTTCATTCATTTCACTCATAAGAATAACACTTGGAGGTAGTTTCAGTACATCCATTTAACAAAGTCTCAGACTTTTCTGAGAGTTTAAGTCAAATGTACAAGGTCACACCACAAATAACACAAAAGCCACAATTCAGACCTGTGTTCTAATGCCTCTTCCCAATCACCCCAACCTATCTAGAACAGTAGATAAAAGTGTGGTCATAAACGAGAAAACAGGGACCTGTGCATCTTTATTATAACCATGAAATTATTCTTTCAGCAGGCTTTGCAAGAAAAGAATCATTAGAGTGCAAATAACCTAAAGGAAAAAAATCTTTTTCCCTGAAAGCTGAAGTGAAAAGAATGTGGGAGAGCAGGGCAGTGAATCATCAGGGAACAGCTCGTCTTCAGGAAGCTCATCCACATCAATCAGCTCCTGGAGTCGGTGCCCTAAGAGAGAACTGACACGAAATTACACAAAAAGTTATGAGGCTCAAGACACCGAAGCTCTTCTTGGGAAGGAAATCATCTTTCATCCTCAGCTGACCCCATGAAGAAAGGGGGCAAAATAAAACCTGGGAGATGACAATCTGAGGAACTAAGGTGGGGTTTTGGTGCAGTGGGAGTGAGTGCAAGATGTATTTAAAAAACGGAACATCTGCATAGCTTGTTCGGCTAGTATTTTAGGGACTCCTGTGTGCTCCTTGTGAGGGGAAACGATGCCCGGATCAATGATCTAGCATCAGAGCAGCTAGTGGTAGACCAGACTACAGAGCAAGACACACCATCAGACCAGACTCACAGGTAGTTTTGAACATAAGATCTCTGTTCTTGTGCTGGCTGAAGACTCATGAATTTCACAGAACTACCACTGGGAATTGAGAACCAGAGAAAAAAGGAATAGGGAATAGGCAGCATTCAGTGATAATGTCTTGATGGCATTCAGAGGAGATTTTTTTGATATTCGCAACTAAAACATTAGGGGAAAAAAATGAAACTTGGCCTCTATCTTGCACCACACACAAAAGTTAATTTAAGAAACTCTTATGTTTTTACAAGAAAACATAGAATATCTTGTGAAAAATGAAAAATTTTCTTGGATAGGACACCAAAAGTCCTAACCACAAAAGCATAAGCCAGACTCAAAATGATGTGTATATTCTCTCCGATGCAATGTCCAATTCAAGCCCTCTTCTTAGGAATTTTTTGGGGAGGGAGACACACGCACACACACAGTGATATCTCCTTTCTCTCAGTTCCTGTTGTAATTATGTTTGAATATTTCAAAATTATCACACAGTGCTATCATACTAATTATGTAGAGTTATGTATTGGATGCCAGACATGGTATCCTAATAAATGTTTAGTAATGGGCTCCCTAGGGTTAAAAGCCCCTACATGGAACATTTGCCAATTTCTGTGATGTAAATACTCCATTGTGGCTTATTTCATACAATCAACATGAAGTTACTAGATGTAGAGTTAGAAAGAGATCCATAAAACTGTGTGTAACCAGCATAGCTAGTTGCGGCACATCCCTGGTTGCCTGTCTCCCCAGGGAGTCTGTAAGTAATCCCTCATACATACGTAGTCTAATGGAATTTAACACGCTTCCTTGGTTTCCTCATTTGGTAAAAGTGGATAAACATACTCAAGAGAGTAACTTCCTCAGAGGAGAATTCATTCTAAATCCCTATCTAAAGTTAAAGAAATTAGAGTGGACATTTGCTTAGTGTATTCCTGACAGTCATATTTTCTGTTTTAGATCCATCTCTCCCTCATTTTCCATCCATAGTCCTCAGGTGAAGCTCCTAGCCAAGCTCAGGAATGTTTCATGTGACCAAGACCAATTTGCACCTCACATTCTTTCACCAAAGTGATTGGCTCACAGGACTGTCGTGTGATCCAATGACAAATGTGAAAAATACTGTCACATAACGAGACATGTGTTACTAGGGACTTGAACCAAAGAGAATATAAGATCTAGAGCTACTGGCATCTCTACCTTGCCACCACATGGAACCTGTGAATAATGCAAATCTACAGAAAACTAAATGATAAAAATGTTTGAGCTTTGAGGTCAGAAATGCAAAATCTGCAAAGTTTCAGCCTTAGACCTTATATTTAGGTAAGCCAATAACTTTCCTTTTTCCTTAAACTAACCTGTGTTGGATTTTCTCTGACATACAACAAAAAAATTCCAAACTTATACAGAAACATACCCTAATTAAATAAGCTTTCTATGTTTTTTTTAACACATTGGGAAATATTAGCAAAAATTCATAGCATGATAATACTTTTTTATAAAGCATCATTTTGGCAGTTTCTTACAAATTTTATGGTACATTTATCAGATGTTCTGATTGTGGCAGGCAGAATAATGTCCAAAATCTGTGAGTATGTTACCTCTTCTGGCCAAAAGGGCTTTGAAGAGGACTTAAAGCCATGATTAAGTTAAAAATCTTGAATTATCCAGATGGACTCAATATAATCATAAGGGTCCTTAAGAGAGAGGGAAGGAAGAGTCACAGAAGGAGATGTGACCATAAAAGTAGAGGTCAGAATGACACAAAGCCACTAGCCAAGTAATATGGGTAGCCTCTAGAAGCTGGAACAGGTAAGAAGTGAATTCTTCCCTGAGTCTCCTTCCCTAGAGCCTTGCCAATACTGTTTAGACTTTTGACATCCTCTTCTTTGAGAGAATAAGCTTATGTTCTGTTTTTATTTAAATAACTAAATGTGTAGTGATTCATTACAGCAGCAATAGAAATCAAATAACCTAACAATCCCACTTCTGGTCTTTTTATCCAAGAGAAATGAAAACTGATTCTTACCCCCCACCCCAAAAAAGTGCAAATGTTTATGGCAGGTTTAGTCATAATTGCAAACACCGAAAACAACCTAAATGTTCTTCAACTGATGAATGAATAAATAAACTGGGTAGCATTCGACTCAATGGAATACTACTCATCAAAAAAATAAGAATGAACTATTAGTGTGTGTGTGACAAATGGGTGAACTACAAATGTATTGTGTCAGGTGAAAGAAGCTAAATTCAAAATGTTACATACTTTACAACTGCATTTATACAACATTCTGGAAAAGACAAAACTATAGGAACAGAGAATAGATCAATGACTGCCAGTGGTATAAAGTGAGGGAAATGGCTGATTACCAAAGGACAGCACAAAGGACTATTAGGAGTGAAGGAACAGTTCTGTATCTAGAATATGGTGGTACTTTCACAACTCTGTGCCTATATCAAAACTCATAGATCTGTACATCAAAAAAAGTAAACTTTCTTGAATCTAAGTTAAAAACTACAACTGGTTACAAGTTGAAGAAGAAAGAGGAGGAAGATGAGAAGGAGGAGGAGGAAGAAGAAAGGAGAAAGAAGAAAGAGAAAGAAAGAAAGAAAGAAAGAAAGAAAGAAAGAAAGAAAGAAAGAAAGAAAGAAAGAAAGAAAAAAAAAGAAGAAATAAGAAAGAGAAAGAAAGAAAGCATCTAGATATTTGAGAACAAGTTAGAGATGCTGGCATGAAATTATCTATAGGAGTTGTTTTCCTATGTTTATCTCACTCATTGTCAGGCTTTCACATCGAATCCCCTTTCTTGCCCTTCAACCACTATTTCTCAAATAACTAAATAATGGTATAAAAAATGTGCTAAACTAAAAATCCAGAGTGTCAAGAGGCAAGTCCCTGAAGGACCCACCATCTCTAGAAGCTCAGCCAGCAGCTCACTAGCCCTTTAAAAATGCAGTGCTTAACCAAACTCTGACCCTAAGATGTTGCTTGGGTTTTTGTCCCTATTATTCCCTTATTAATTTTTAAAAGGCAAGCAGCTCCACAGTTACACTGGGTTTAAAGCCCAAAAAATAATGACTTTTCTGGTTTTAAGATTTCACAACTTTGACCTTAAGTGCATCACCAGAGAAAAACACTGGCACTATCTTTTGGAAAGAGAAACAGAAAAGAAGAGCAGTCTGATAAAAATGAATACAGTGAGGGGTGGGGCACAGAGGGTGGCATATTTCCAGGAAAAGTAGATAGATGCATGGAGGGTTAGTGGGTGACCTCAGGCAGGACAAGGGCAGAGTCATCCTTCTTCACGACCCAACTGCATCTCCTATTATTCTGTAACAGCACAGTGTCTCATTTTCTTCATACTGCAGGGGCACAACTAGACAACAGCAGAGGAAGAAAAAAAAAACAAGGGGAAAAGGGTCATTTTTCCAGGATCTCAGAAGTGGAGCTCAGTATTTCTATAACATCTTAGTGGGAATAGACACACAAGCCTAATGTTTTTTTCATGAGTTCCCAGTTTCTACTGCATGGAAATGTTTCCATAGTACTCATGCCACAAGCCTAAATAAATAAATAAATAAATAAATAAATAAATAAATAAAGGTGCTGTCTTTATCCTAATACCACATGACAAAGTCTCAAGTTCATCAGAGCCTTAGGGAATTCCACGGTGCTCTATGAGCGATGCAAATTTGGGCCATCTCAAGGTAAAGGATAGTTAAAGTTAAACCTCTCCCATTTCACTAATTCTTGGCTCAAAAATCCAAAACGGATTTATAGCAATCCCTGCTATAAACAAATATCTTAAAATTTCCAAATAGAACTTATTTCCCACTAATTTTACAAACAAGATATTACTTCTTCCTCCTCCCTAGACTATCAGTCTCTGTTTTCTTCCCCTCTAGGAAAACAAACTAATGAATAAATAAAAATTCATTCCCCAAGATTTCTTTTTTTTTTTTTTAATTTCTTTGCTAGTTACCACCTACCATGTAGGTACTCTTCTCAACATCTACACAGTTTTACAAACAACACCAACTCATTTGTAAGAGGACTATCTGGGAGACTGTAGGTTATGTCACTAACATTTCTAAATTATTTCATTAAACAATTAGTAAAATAGTTTCTATTAGCAAGAAAATTAACAAGAGAAAAGGCACAGGATTTTTATTAATGTCTTGAGTGCACAGAAGTTCACAGAAAAGAAATGAAACTCAAATTAGTGAGACTTGGGAGCTTATATACCATTCTAACAAAGGAAAAGGGTTTTGGGCTTCCAAGATAATAAATTGTAAGGAGGTATCTATGGGGGAAACCAATGAAGATAGGATTATTTTGGTAAGGTTGTTTATACAGACTCATCTTAGTGCAACTGTCTATTTCTGGTAATGAGTCTCTCTCCTCTTCCTGTTACAAGAAAGGAACACCTTCACAAAGGAAATTTATGCCTTGCTTTTAGGCAGAAAAGGGGAAAGTGGAGAACCTACATCTGTGGATGCTCAATTGCCTGCAGCTCAAGATAATACTTATTTGAAAGTGGCAGGTTTTGGGGTAGTATATCCAGATGTCCCTTAAAAATTTCTCCAAAACATACTATACCCAGACAAACCATATTTTAATCTTTTCCAAAAAAAAAAAATCATCAATAGGAACTCCACTTAATGTATTATATGATAATATAGATTAGTTCTGATTACTTCCTTCTTCCTTTCCATAGAAATCATGTTAGAAAACAGAATGTAGGGGCACCTGGGTGGCTCAATCTGTTAAGCATCTGCCTTCAGCTCAGGTCATGATCCCTGGGGTCCTGGGATCAGGGCACCATGTTGGCCTCTCTGAGCAGTGGGGAATCTGCTTTTCTCTCTCCCTCTGCCCACCCCCTTGCTAATGCTAACATACAAATGTACTCTCTCTCTCTTGCTCTCAAATAAATAAAATCTTAAAAATTAAAAAAAATATAAAACAATTCAGAGTCTTACACACATAAGTGGCATTCTGGAACTTCATGTAGCTCTGTGACCCTAATCATGTCTCTTACCTCCGCTGAGGTTAGTGTTTTAATCTGAAAAGCACAGCATTATGTTTTCCTCCCAAAAATGCTAATTAAGAGTATACGGATGATGCCTGTATCATAAAAAGTGGTAACTTGAGAACATGATGTATTGACTGATTAGGTCTTAATCACATGATCCACTCCTGTGCTGACCCTATTAAAAATATTTAATAGCTATCAAGAAGAACAGAAAGTATTATCGTAAGGTTTCAGATACCTCTGAGGTGTTAGAACTGTTTTTGTTTATAGCAAATGGTCCTAGAATTTTCTCTCAGTTTGCGTTGGCATCCATTTTGTAATGATTTTGTATTTTCTCTTTCATTGTCCATGTATTAGCTGCTTGTTTGTGTGTGGCTTTGAAGGTGCTTGTGGCAGATTATTTTGACTGAGGTCTTCATTACAGCATATACATACATGTCCTTGCCATGGCCTCATGTTGGAGAAAGTACTTCCCCATACCTTGATTTTTAGTGTGATCACTGCTTTACATTAGCCAATAGGATATTAGCAGATATTTTGCAAGAAGTGATTTGAAATGTACTTGTGCAGTTGACTTGCTCACTTGCAGTCCAGCCTTTATCATCAAAACAAAGACTCGGGTAGCCATTTAGTGCAATGAGATAAGAGAAACAGGAGTAAACTTAATTCAACCTACAGCTGAGAGACAAAGCCACCTGAGGTCAGCTGAACCCAAACTAACAAATGCATGAATAACAAATAAATGGTTTTTAGAAGTCACTGATTTGGGGTTGTCAGGCATTTTTGTTGTGGCAGTAGCTAACTACATGGAGCCCTCCATCTTTAGGTTTTATCTCACTGGATGATCACACATTTCCCAACAACAATAAATTTTCATCATTGCTAACATGGTAGCCTCTCCCACACTCCCCACACCATACTAATCCCAATTCTACCTTCTTTTATGATGATTCTAATTGCTGGAGGACTTTCAAATACATACAATCATGTTAGAATTGTATGATTAAGGATTAAATGGGTCATAAGAGAGAGTATGAAGTAACACTGTCCATTAGCAATAAGATGTGAGCCAAATACAGAATTTTAAATTTTCTATTAGCCACTTTAAAAAAGTAAAAGGAAAGAGCTGAAATTCATTTTAATAATATATTTTATTTAACCCAATATATCCAATATGTTTTCATTTCAATATGCAATAAAGTTTCTAATGAGGTATTTTACATTCATCTTTCCATACTCAGTCTTCAGAATGGGATGAATGTTACTCTATTGCTCATTCAGAGTAGCCACATTTCAAGTATTCAATAGCTACATGTGGCAAGTTGCTATCATATTCTACAGCACATGACTGGAGGTTTTCATAAGAAAAGAAATGGAGAGACTTCTGTGCAAAGCTTTACTGACAACCACTAGAATCACTCAAAGCCTCTTTCTTCCCCCTCCCCTTCCCTCTCCTTTTCTTTCTTTCCTTCCTTTCTTAGTTATTTCTGGACAGTTGGCTGATTTTCCTATGAATAGAGGGAGGCTTGAACTTGGTAGCATTCTGTATTCTGACCTCAAACTTGCATTCATCTATTATTTTATCTACATTTTAATTTTCACTAATTTCTTAGTTTTTCCAAAAAACAATTACCATATTATGGTTTATTCTATGAGTTTTGTTCAACATTATGTGAAGTGAAATGGGATATAAATAATGCACAATTACTTCCTCTGCTTTGCTAATATTATTCCTAAAATATTTTCCCTCCTCTTCCCTACCTACCCCACCAAGCTACTTCCTCTAATCCTTCAGGCTAGCTGCCTCATTTTTAGGGTTTTTGGCTTTTCCTTATCTTACCAACCTCCCTAGACTTTTTCATTTGTTTCTAAGTCCTCAGAGAGATTATGAACCCTCAAGAAAGTAACTGCTTCAATTCCTTTTGGACTCAAACAGCCTGAAGTAGCCCATCAAGCACCAGATTCTTCAGGCAAATGGGGGTGCTCAATAATATTCATGAACTGACTGATGATGAATGGCCATTGCTATAAGATTCCTAGTAAGGAAGTCCACGAGCATCATCTGTTTTTATTTCCAGCCCTGGTAAACAGAATTCAGCTGAAAACATCATCAGTAAAAGATCACATGCCCCCACTTTCCAGGGCCCCAAATCCTTCTGTGACACCTGAGTTTTCTTACTGCTATCCATGCACACTGCTTGCTGTCCAGGAAGAACAAATGGAAGTAGGCTCAAAAAGTTACATAATAGAAGGGATTTTTAATATTCCATTTTTGTTTAATTTCAGAAGGTTCAGAACCTCATTTATTTCCTATTATTTTTAATATTTTGGCTTAGAGATTAATATTATGTTTTTATCCCCCTTTCTCTTCTTGATATTGCTTTCTGTAACCAGCCTGAACTGGTTAAAACTCTAATTAGAGAATAAAAGCATGGGCAAATTATTTTTAATATGACTAAGACCAGACTATCTTCATAATAAAATTTCTTTTGTTAATGAATTTAAAATAATCTCAATAATGATTTTCTATTGAAACTGATAACACCATTGGAATTATAATGATTTCATATTTTCTCATACAAAGGAGAAAATTAATTTTTGATAATGATTTACACTCCTCTCAGATTTAGCATAGATCTACAAATAATTTTTAATAACCAGGTTGTCCACTGAACATAATCTTATAGTAGAAAATATCTGTGCCATGGTAAGGATGAAATGAGATATTCACTGAGATGAATATCTACAGTGTAAGAAAGCTATTCCAAAAGCTCATGAAATATAAAATATTTGAGTTTGACAAAAAAAAAAAAAAAAAGATGAGTCTATCAGAAATCATCCTACAGAACCACAAAGAATCAGAGTAGAAAAGATAGTAAGTAAATGAGGATGTTAGGATTTCTTTCTTTCTTTCTTTCTTTCTTTCTTTCTTTCTTTCTTTCTTTTTAACCTTTTACTCTTTGGCCTAATTTTCACTAATATATTTAAAATGTTTCTTACTCTATTCCTTGCAAGGTGATTTTCAGATCCTATTTGGAATTATAGTACTAGGAAAGGAGAAGATTTGTGTAAACAGGAAAAAAAAAATGTTATTAAAAGGCCCACAAATTTGTAGCCAATTTTCAAGATTCTGTTTTGCATTTAGTAATTTATGTCTTCGTTTATTCCAGTTTTAACACACACACCCCACACAGAAAGACCATTAAATGTAAGGTGGTATGTTGATTTTGTAAAAATTAAAGATATTCAGATAAAACTTTTAACTTTCATGTCATTATTATAGTAAGAGAAATAAGAGTTGTCCGTACATAATTTTAATAAAGACTTTTTAAGATGGGATATAAATGAAATTTTTCCATGATTTCAGAGAAGAAAAATATTATTTATTAGTGGCAGAGGGGTAAGAAGGAAAGGATTATTGGAATTAAGAACTAAGGTAGACTTCAAGGAAGAGGTGGCATTTACTCTAGTGATAAGCATTTAGATGTCCAGAAACAGAGGTAATGGGAAGACAAGGGAAAATACTCCCAGCTTCTTGAAGTGTCTGCAATTAAGAAGAGATATTTAATAGATGAAAGTTGTCTATTTATTTATTATTCATATGTCAACTCATTCTCTAAACTACTAGAGGCAATTTGAATAAATACATATGAAATTAATAAAACGCGAATTACAAGAGTCATTCTTAAAAAAAAGAAAAAGTTTATTGAACACCTCACATGAACCAGGCTAGCAGAAAAAAATTTCTGCCTTCATGTTTACAATTTAGTATGAAAAACTCATAACAGATAGAAAAATAAATACATAAACAAATCTATAATGCTACAAAAAAGATATAAAGCAGGAAAAAAGAGATAAAGGATAAGCAACGAAGGGGATCAGAATAAGCCACCCCCCAAAAATGCCACTTTTGCTTATGGATTATTTTGAGCTGAAGGCAACAATGATCAAAGATGCAGAAAGAAGCCTTTCTGAAGATTTCCTTATTGAACTAAAAGCAGAAACTTCTGAGAAATAAAGATTGCCATAAATTCCCTCTCCTGAGAAAGCTTCGTTTTTTTTTTTAAGATATTTATTTGTTTATTTATTTATTTTTTTTACTTATATTTGAGAGGGAGAGAGAGAAAAGCGTGGGGGCATTGTGCAGAGGGGCAAGAAGACTCCTGACTAAGCAAGGAGCCTGAGGTGCGTCTTGATGAGGTGCTCCATCCCAGGACCCTGTGATCATGATCTGAGCTAAGGTCAGATGCTTATTAAACTAAAGCACCCAGGTGCCGCAATCCCCTCTCCTGGAAGAGTTTTATAGCCAAGAAGAACATGAAATTTTTCACCAAGATGGACATGCACAAACCTTACCAAAATGGCTCTTACCTTCTATTAATTTGTCCCATATATTTACCTTCCTATAGTCTGTCACACTTGGAAGCCTAAAATTTGTCCCATATATTTACCTTCCTATAGTCTGTCACACTTGGAAGCTTAAAATCCTTTTCCTTTGTCATTTCACATCTCCACAATCTACTACTCTTTGTTAGACATGGTATATAACCTCTCAGGCCCAGCTGCTCCTTTGGGTCTTCATTTCTTTTCTAGGAAGACCCTCTTCCCAAGTAAAAAAAAAAAAAAAAAAAAAAAAAAAAAAACAAACAAAAAAAAAACATCAAATAAAGTTTGCGTACCTTTCTCCTATTAATCTATTAATCTACCTTTTCTCAGTCTAATTTGCATGGCTTCAGCTGGAGAACTGAGGAGAATAGACAAAGTTTTTTTCTTCCCCTCCCCTACACTAGAGTAGAGAAAGACATGCTATTTTAGATATAAATTGGTCAAAGATGTCTTTCTTCAGAGGCCATTTTTGAGCAGAGACTTGAACAAAATGAGGAAATGACCTTTGAATATATCATGAAGTTACCATGGTTAGGTTTATTACATGGTGGCTTGGGGCTCAGAGATTGTTCCCAGAAGACCAGGGAGAAGCTGCAAAGCTTCTTAAGCACTAGCTTCAGAAGAGACAAAATTTTGCTTCCAATTCATTGTAGTGCACAAGTAAGACATCAAAGCTAGTCTAGATTCAAGTATAAAAGAGAAGTGCCTATCTCTCAAGGGCAGAAGAAGTAAGAATTTGTAGCTATCCTTAATCCTCCAGGATTGTGGAAATATTTCAAATCAGATTGATGTATCTTTCCCTAAAGAAATTGTCTACCTCAAGGATCAGCAAACTATGCCTAAGCAAAATAGAACCAACCCCAACCAGTGGACCCACCCCACTGGCTGTTTTTGTAAATAAAGTTACATTAGAACACAGAAATATCCGTTTATTTACTTATTATCTGCCTATGGCTATCTCTCCTTTAAGGGCAAACTTAAATAGGTGCAACTGACTTAAGAGCCTGCAAAAATTAAAGTATTTACTATGTGACCCATGACAGAAAAAGTTTGCTGACCCTTCAAGTGCAAAATAGCAATCATGACATTTCTCAATCATTCCATATAGATCTCCAGCGATTTCATTTTCAATCTTGGCTATAGATCCCTAGAAATAATTAACTTTGCTTTGAGTAAATTGAAGTTAAAGAAGATTTTGAAAATGTAAACTGATATCCAAGCTGAAAGTAGGTGCCTCAATAAGAAAGATAAATATGTTGAAGCAAATCACACCAAACCTGACGCTAATAGAAGCAGAACTGAGAGAAATAGATCCTCTTCACACCACCCAAAAAACCTGGCAGTCAATCCACTACAACCTCCTCAAGGTTCTTTGTCTGTTGCTTAAAATTAAGGAGTAGAATAACATCTCAAATCTTAAATAAAATGCATTTTTCTTCTACAGAATAGATATTAAACCTATGAGAAAAGCTTGGGCTTTTAATACTCCTAACAACATTTCAAGAGAGGAAACTTAGGCCCATTTCAAGATATTTGCCAGCTGTAAAACAATTTAACCATTGGCTAAACTAAAACCTTAATCATTGGACATGTTTGGCATCATGCCTCTTTGACTCACCTCCCTGAGACCTGACAAATCACCCCCACCCAGAGTCAAGAGTATAGCACATATTAAACCAATCCTGAAAAGTAAAGTCATCTACTACAATAGGACTCATGATTTAATCAATCAAATGAGCAGTCTCAAGACTATCTCAAAGTAAAGTGAAATGACTAGTACAACCCCAACTGTTAGCACAGATTTTACAACGGACATATTAAGACTGAATGGTGCACAATGTCAAAAGAAAGCAATAATATTCTCATGGAACAAGTATGCCATTTCTCCAGATAAAATCATTATTTATATTGGAAGGCTTCTCACATATATCTTCTCATAATGTGAAATTAAATGTGTGTATGGGGCTGGGGGTGTGCCTTAAGAATGTCTCAACATGGTGGATGAATCCCAAAGTGACAATCACAGAGCATCTGTTCTCACCTGTTGTGATGAGCTTCCCTCTACTTTCCATTCTTTCCAGCCATTATACAAAAATCAAGGACTAAATCCAAAAACAATAACAAAAATCTAATACAAGTTGTTATTAGAAGTATGCAATAGGTAAAAATATTTTGTAACAGATGAAGACATAAGTTTAAAAGCAATCAACATTAACAAAAAAACACATAATAAAGCCTTTAAAACAATGAATATTTTAAAATGTAAAAGAAATGTAAATAAAGCAAGGAAGCCTCTAGAAACAATAAATATTTTTAAATGTAAAGCAAGAATAATAAAAATGACCTTAATAAAAATTATGCATGTTTTAACATCGATAATAAAATTCAAAGTAACTTCAAAGTTAGGACAATATAAATTCATAAAAATAAACCTAGCAGAGGGGGTATAGCTCAGTGGTAAAGCATTTGACTGCAGCATAAAAATAAACCTACATTTCAAAGTTTGAAGTTAGGAATAAAAGAAGTTTTGAATTATAAATAATAAAATGAGCTACTAATTCAAGTTATAAAAGGTAAAACTGGCAAAATAAAAAAGAAAAAGGACCTAATACAAGTTAACAGGATAAAGTCTTAGGGACAAAAATAAGAAGAGAGCATAAACACAATTTTCAGAAAATACAGGGAAAGATAGTGCATATAGAAAACTTTAAAAGTTAGCAAAATTCTGAAATGGGCTAAGAATAGTAGATAAAGAACAATTAAAATGGCATGCATCAATTTGTTAATCGTACTCAAATCTAGGACTATAAAATAAAATTCTTCATTAAAAATAAAAATAAACACCCTATAAACAACACCCACCTGGAAACACACAGGCAGTGGGACTCCTATTAAAGTAGAAATTTCAGCTTGCCCTGTGAAGAACTCTGTGGAGCCTGAGAGGCTGAGAGGAAGACCAAATGAGATGCCCTTCCCTCTTACCTGTCATGTATCCCAAGCCCCAGCTCAGGCTCCAAAGGATCTGTGTGGGGAGCAGCTTGGCTTACTAGCCACAATAATGCACAAAGGTGGGAAATCAGGGCAGAAATATGGGATCAGAAAGACTATTCAAGGCTTTAAATGCCACAACATGAACATTCAGTAAACATAGAGGTTCAACTTGGAGATTTTGATTCAGTAAATCTGGGGAAGGGAAGGGCGAGGAGGAGAGGGAAAGGGAAGGAAGAGGAGGGAAGGGGAAGTGGGGCAAGGAGATGCTCTGTGATTGTCACTTATGATCTTCAAACAGGTTCTAATCCTTTTAAAAAGTCTTTCCCCACTCCCAAGTAATTTTGGTATTTACCCAAATTTGCTTTGAATGGTAGCAGGTCAGAGTTACACAAACTCAGTAAAAGGTGCAGCCAAGTAAGAGTGACACTGGGAACCTGTCGCTTTCATATGAAATTCAACTGTTTTTAATGCTTTTTGCTACTGCCAAGAACTACCAAAATTAAGAGGAAGTCATGAATATACGTGTCACTAGTGGCTTTTAAGTATCAGAACATTGCCAAAATAAACAGCAAGGGTCCTTTGATATTCTTATTTCTCAGCGATCAAATGTATGCACTCCAAGCCATATCTACCTCCTTAGAGACACTGAAAGGATAAAAATTAAGATGATTCAAGGCCTTTTCTTCTCAACTTCAGAAGAGCACAGTGATCACTGGCACACCTAGGAGATGATTGTGTTTGAACAACACACTGAATAAACTGTAGGGGATTTGGGAGCCTCTGCATGGATACAGTGAAAAAAGAAATCATTACATTTTCTTTAAATCAAATAATTTGAAAATAAAAATAAAATACAGATTTTTGACTGCAGTATTTGTGGCTGGCAGGGAATGCACCATTGCAACCCCTCTTCATGGAAAGGTTTGGCTCAGGGATTGTTCCACCTTGTCCAAGGACACATCTGTTTGGGGGCAGCTCATATCTAATGGGCAATCAAGGCAGGAGTATAAGGACCCAACCATATGGGCCCAGCAGGGAACAAGTCTGAGGGTGGTTCAAGGAAGTCTCCAGAGCTGTCTGGGGATAGGAGTAAGGCAGGGAGGGGGTTGGCCCAGTCTTTGAATGTATCACTATGCAGTGTCCTCTGCCAAATCCTCCTCCTGTACTCTTCTCTTCAGAGGTGTGGATCCCTAATAAACCATTTAAGCCCTACAAACTCCATTTCAGCCTCTGTTCCTGAGGAACTATAAAATGACAAGGACAAAAACTAATACAATTTAGTTACAAGTTTGATGTCCTTTATTCAAGGGAAAACAATCCATGGATTGGAGGACTACAGTCCCTCACAAGCAGTGAAACGGTCTTCCCAAGGGATTTGGGGCAAGAGCAAGATTTATAGCACTTTCCTTCAGATAAACACCTAGAAGTAGAATTGCTGAATCATATGGCAGTGCTATCTTAAATTTTTTGAGGAACCTCAACAGTTATCAACAGTGGCTGCGCCAACTTACATTCCCACCAGCAGTGCACAAAGGGGTCCCTTTTTTCCACATCCTCACCAGCATTTGTTGTATTTTCTTTTTCATACTAGCCATTCTAACAGGTGTGAGTTGATATCTCATTGTGGTTTTTTTTTTTTTTTTTTTGGTTTACTGCAGCACTTTTTTTTCCTCACATAAGACACATTGCTGGGGCCTAATGTTCTCACTGACAGTAGAAAACCAAAATTTGAGAATTGAGAACTGAGCACAAAACAAACAAACAAAAAAACCCTACCTTCTATAAATTAAAAGGATGAATAAATTTACATATATAAATGCAAACTACTGCCAAGAAGGGGATTATCACTGAGCTGCTAATAAATTGCTAGATCCAGAGTTACTGAAGGCAAGCACTATCCCAAGGTGTTCAGGTGGGAAAACACTCAGCTAAGAAAGAAAAGTGGAATTAAAGGCTTGGACTTTCCCAACCCTACCAGACCAGCAGGGCAGAAATAAGAACTAGTTAAGGACTCTTGCCAGCCTCTAGAGAAACCCTGGAAAAGGCAGCTTTTACACATGAATACCCTGTACGGATCAAGAAACTCATGTTCTAGTAGACTCTCATCAAGCCAATGGATTTGTCTTCCATAAACATGTTCTTACCTCTGCCATGATGTGACTGAGCAACATGTCCTAAGATATTAAGACAAAGATATATACAGCATATTTAAACATGTAAGTGGGACAGTTCATTTGAACACAAGTTAAGCAACAAGCCTACAATTCAGTGATAGTATCAAATATGCATTTCAAGGACATATTTCCTTTCAAAGGTTTATTCCAGTTTCTTGTGGCTACCATGAGGTTTTGCAGGGCAAATTCACACTCCTAAATTAATCTATACAGCAAATGCTATACACCTGCTCAAAGTCCATTTAGAAGCATTTGTGGAGGATGATGGAGTGGCCCACCTCCTTGTATTCCTGCTACTGATCCACATATGCTGGAGGGTGGACAGCGAGGCCAGGATGGAGCCCCCATCCATACTGAGTACTTATGTTCTTGATCTTCATTGTGCTGGGGTCACGGCCGTGACCTCCTTCTGTTTTCAACTTTTTTTGCTATTGAATTATAGAAGTTATTTATGTACTTTAAAAATCAACCCTTTCTCTGGTTGGGATATAAAATTTGCAAATATTTTTCTCCCATTTACTAAGTCAGCTTTTTATTTTGTTGATGGTTCCCCTTACAGAAGCTTTCCAGTGTGATGTGGTCTCATTTATTTTTGCAAAGAATTCTTACTAAATAATTGAAAATAAAGATGAAGCTCTTATTTGTAGACTGTACACATATTGCTAGAGCTGTCATCATGTGGCTCAATTCAATATTACTATGGCAGGGACAAAGCTATTAGATATGAAATCAAAGATTTAAGGCTGCCCCTCCTGTTGCTAGTCAGAAGACCCTACCCCTGACCTACTGTGCCCTCTTCAGGCTCATGAAACACAAATGACTTCAGTAACTCTGGATCTAGCAATTTATTAGTAGCTCAGTGATAATTCCCTTCTTGGCAGTAGTCAGAGTATCCCAGTGGAATAGCAAATGCCCAATTCTGCCCATCACTCTTGCTATCTGTATATACTACTAGATTTATCATCAGATCTCCTGAGGCAGTCCCTTGCAAGCCCTGGACAAGGCTGCTTATGGCTGAATTTTCCAGAAGAGGTACAGAACACTTAGGTAAATTTGGATTTCATAAAAAGAAATATTTTTTTTTTAGAAAAGCCATGTCTCAAGCATTACATGGAACTTACTTGTATTATTTCTTTTAATCTGAAATTCAAATTTGACTGGGTGTCATGTATTATTATTTGCTAAATCTGGCAACCCTACTTGAGGTCCTGAAGGTTCTGGTCATGCCAGGCCCACCCCAGTCTGGGATGGACTAAGGAGATCAATATCTCTCGGATTACTCATATTCTCTGCGTATCTTTTGGGAAATGCTATTGATGGATTTTATATTATTGATTCCTTCAGTGTTTTTCGAATTCTTCTTTGCCTTCCTTGACTCATCTTTCTTTTCTTTCTTAAATCTGACCAGTCTTTCTCTGGATTCTAATTCTTCCCCCACTGTCTAAATCAAAGGCTTAGTCAGTATTTGTTTAGACAGTAAATATTTTATGTTTTGAGGACCACATAGTACCTGTCATAATTACTGGACTCTTTGTAGTGCAAAAACAGCCACTGGCAATATGCAAATGAATGAACATGGTTGTGTTCCAATAAAACTTTATTTACACAAATAGGCAATAGGTCAGATATAGCCCATGTTATAGGCCATAATTTGTCAATCTGTGCTCTCAATGCAGGTGTAGCTGGATCATTTCTTGTCTTTCTTCTGTTTGTTCTTTTGTCAATCTCATCTAATTACTTGATAGACCTACCACTTGTGTTTATTTCAGTGACATGCAAATGTGCACCTCAAAACCTGACTTTCCTCACAGTCTAGAGTCTTGTATTCCAAAAGCCTGTAAGATGACACTTCCTGAATGTCTTATAGACACTTTAAGTTCAACAGTCCCAACTTCCCTCTGAAAGTATCGCATCACCTGTTCCTCCTCTACAACTCTATTTCTGCCAATGTTACTACTATCTCTATGGCTAAACCCAGCTCAAAATTTCCACAGGTGTTTGGTTTCCTCCTTTCCCCAGCTGCTTATATTCACCTAGTGAATAATTTCTGTAAATTCAATACATTTATGTCATATCTCTGTCTCCTGTCCCTTCCTACCACCAAGGGAGAAGCTTTCTGTACCTCTTGCCCAGCTCATTGCAGTACCATCGAAATAGCTCTAGATACCAGAAAACAACCAAATTTCTCCAGTGCTGTTAGACTGCCTTTCCTTAGAATAGTTCTAATTTTTCTCTTTCTTCCTAAAAACCTTTTGAAGTCCTCCTAATGCTTCTGTACTAAAGTCTAGTTTCTTTAGCCTGACATCAAAGACCCTCTCTGAGCCAGCCCCACACTAATGATCCAACTCCTTAACTGTGTGCACCATTAGCAGTAGTCAAAAGGAACTATGTGCAGTTGCCTGGCCACTCAAACACTTTCTTAGCTACTTCATTCTCCCATGCTTTGGTTTTCCCCTGCCTTCCCAACCTTGGTTACCTAATTCCTATCTATATTGGAGGACCCAGCTCAAATGGTCTCTCCTCCACAAAGCCATCCCTAACCTTCTATCTAGAAGAAATGTTTCCATATTCGAATTCTTAATTACAGTTAGATTATACCTCTCTCACAGCCATTATAGTTTTCTACTTTGTATCATATTTGGCTTCTGCCCTGTCTCACCTGATACAGCTTGAAATCTGGAAACAGATTTTCTGAATCTCCTTTTTCCCCCAAAGGATTCAGTAAAAAAATCTTCCAACCTTCCTCATTTTAGATGTTCAATACATACTTGATGAATGAGTAAAAATAGATTAGTAGTCTGTTTATAAAAAAACAAACACAAAACAAAACAAAAAAAACACAAAACCTGTGTGTGTGTGTATGTGTATGTGTGTGTGAAGAGAGAGGAATTGTGGATATGTGGTTAATTTTAACTCATTCTTCATTTTTCCATCTTCCCTTTTTTCTACTGTGGAGGAGGAAAAAGGGGCATTTAACACAGATCTACATAGTTCAACAGCCTCCATTCTTATCTACAAAGATATACTGTCTCTCATATTAAACATAATAACCTGAAATCAAGAACTGTAGACTATTAATAAACATGTGGTTTTTATTTCATGTGTATTAAGAAATGGATAGCAGAGGCAGAATAGCAGTCAGGTGCAGATCTAATATGGAATTAGAAGCCATGCCAGATATTTTAACAGAGAGAATGTAATATAAAGAATTTGACTAAGTAGCAGGTTGCAACCAGAGAACTAAAAAACTAAGAAGAGAATTCGAAGGTATTGAAGATGTGATTGAAGGAGGTAGCTACCGTCCCTGTGGCCCAGGAGAAACAAAGGGAAGAGATTAAAAGTATAAAAACTTACAAATTCAAAGAAGAACTTATCAGGCTGAAACTCAGAATCGGAAAACAGGGCCCCTGTTTAGTTGGTATTAAAAACACTAGAAACGAATTCAGCTGCATCTACAGGAAGGAATCGATAACTGCCAGGGAGAAGCAGCAATGCTGGGGAGATGTTGTTAAGAACAGGAAGTAGAGAGGGAGGAGCAAATTCCTTCTTCCTCATCCAGATCTTCTAATGTCCCTACTGACGGAGCCTAATATAGAAGCAGCTGGCAAAGCAGAAATAGGGTTTGTAGAGTCCCAGCCCCTGCAACACAGAAATACAGAGTTATAAAAGGATGGGTTTGGAACTGAGAGGCAATAACTTAAGAAGTGGCCCAGGAAGGACATCTATGAAAACTATCTTTCGAAATGTGGCACTTGTGAGCTTGAGAATGAACTCAAATAGGCCAGCATAAGTAATATGAGATAGATATCTCACCTATAAAAATAAAATTGTAAAGACCTCTAAGTGAGGACCCGAAACAAGTAAAAGGAAAAAAAAAAAGATACAGATAGATTACTTGACTTCAAAAATCAAAAAGCTACTCAAGAAAACACCACCAAGACAAATTACCTGTGATCTTGAAAACAGTAGGGGGAAGGGGGTGTAGCAAACTTATCATAATTGGCAAAGCATTGTTAATTCAAACCCTAAGGAATGCTAAAATGCCATAGTTTCACACTAGAGGTCACCCCCGGTAAGAAAATATAATTGTACTATCCTTTATCATCCCCCTGTAGCTGTTACAATATTGGAGAGCTGCTCCTTATTGCAAAGAGATTGGATTTTTATGAGACTGACATGCTAAGCAGCTTTCTAGTCAAGTAAAATACTGCATTAAACAGAATTCACTTTCGTACTTTGGTTGAGAAGCAGATATATTGACTATATAGTACAGAAGACAGTATTCATTACATGCAATCACTGACCTATTTCTAAGGTATCAACTTTAATCAGAGGTAGGTCAACACTGTTATCAAGAAACAATATATTGTATATTATGAGACTGATATTGAAGAAATACTGTCTTGTGTCAGTATTTAAATTGGGGAAAAATACTGCCTCATATCAACAGAAAGCAGGTGTAACTACATGAAATAATTACACTACATATTTTAACAAACTCATTAATTTTGGAGTTTACTGCATTAAAGTCATTTACAGTTTAGGAAATTAGGGTGTCTTTATCATTTCATGGCAAATTATGATGATTCAAGGACATCTTCCAGAAATGACATTTGTTAAAATTCTTAATGGCAAGAGTACAGAATTCCAATTTTCAATATTATCTGAATGCACTAAAAACAAGCTAATCATTCTTTAACAAGATCATGCATTGATATGATGTGGATTGCTTTTACTGTATCTCCATGTCAACACTCTTGATATTTGTGCTCCCATCTTTTACTACCCACTAACTCTCATTGCTGTTGTGGTTTTGTTGCTGTTCCTGTCTGTTCTTATTTGTTGCTGTTCTCTACCAAGATTCTTGGTCTTTCTAGATTGTTCATGGAAAATACCAACTGAGTTTTTTCTTTATACTTTACTCCAGTCGCCATTCTTGGAGCCACCAATGACCATGCTGTTTAAAGTGTCCAAGAGCCTGACCCCTCAAATCTGTGATCCCCTCACTCACTGTGGTCTTTTCTTATACCCCACTTCAGTCAGCAGCTTACCTGGTCACATCTTTTCCCTTTTCATCAAATAAATACACCACCTTCAAAATTTCTATTAGCGAGAAAGATCATATTGTATTGTATTATTATATATCCTTTCATTCTACTATGCATCCCTAAGTACAACAAATCCACGGACACTTCACTCTTGTCCAATCTACCATTTCTCGAGTAGGTATTGCCCTCTGTATACTGATTATCATTACAAGCACTCACTAGTTGCCCACACAACTTTCTTGCCCCACTTTCCCTCTTTCATGCTCCTTTGGATAAAGCCCCACCTTGGTTAGACCCAACTATCTCACCATTCTATACTTTTCTCCAAAAAGCTGAATGTTACTAAGGAAAGACACAGAAGCATGCTGCCAGGTCTAAATTTGAAAATCAAAACAAGAATTATTTGAAAATAATGACCAGAGAGTCAAAGGGTCTCTCAATAATTCACATATACTTCCAGAATACATGTGCTCCCCTAGTTACCAAAATGGACTTTTAATATCTCCTCTCACTTCAAACCTCCAAGACAACTATTCCCCAGGAACTCACATACACACACATAATATGAGCTAATGATATTGCCCTATATTTGAGAAAAAGTAAGCACCTAAAGAAAAACTGCCTTATCTTACCACCACCAAGTCCACCACTTTCCCTGGATCTGTCACCACAGTTTCTGGCTGCCCCTCCCTTATAATGGATGCAGTATGCCTTCCCTATATACCTCTAAACAAGTGCTCTAGACCTCATTCTTTTTCTACTTTTCAGGGTATCCATTTAGTTCCTGGTAATCAATTTCTCCCTCTACTGAATCTTTCCCATCAACACATACACATTCTTCATGATGTCATATTATCATCATTTCTATTGACCCCATATAACCTCCACTGACCCCATGGTCCACCCCCAGTTTCTGGAGTACTTTTCTGCTCCTTTTCATAGCAAAAGTTCTTGAATGGCTTATTTATGGTCCGGTCTTTACTTTCTGCCATGCCATCTCTCCATAGCCCATTATTTTTCCCACAAAATTGATTCTTCTTGTCAGGGTTATTAGAAATTATTACCAAAGTCCACCATGTTTTCAAATTTATTTGACAGCTATAATTCTTCATCTTACTCAAATTCTTGGCAAGATTAGACACTGTTAGCCCCTCAACTCTCTTTAAAACACATCCTTAATTTCTATGACTCCACACTTTTACTGTTTTTCTTCCTTAGACCTGAATCATTTCTGCTCAGCCTCTTTTTTTCTGGCCCTCTCCTTTAATTTAAAACTGAAAATCTGGAGTGCCCCACGGCTCCTCCAAGGCCCCACTCTTCTCCATCTCCAGTGGTTTCCTTGGTGAGCTTTTATAGATCCCCACTATTTTAATACCATATGTGGAGAGACTATTGAATTTGTATCTCCATAACTGACCTCTCCACTGAGCTCTAAACTCTAGGCTGTAATTAACTGTAATTCCATGATTGACATTTCCACTTGAATATCTAATCATCTTATTAATCCCAATATGGCCAAACATAACCTTGATTCCCTTGATTTTATCCCCAACTGCACTTTTGAACTCCTTCCCTGCCAATATCTCTACCAACCACCTGGTGCTCAGGTACAACATTTAGTATCATTTCAATTCCTCTCTTCCCCTCATTCTCCTCCTTCACATGAAATTCCTAAACAAGTTACTTCAGATTCAAGTCCAAAATAGATTTTAAATCTACCCACTCCTTTTTATCTCTCCTGCACCAGCCGCTTCCAGTTGCAATCATTATCACCTGCATGATTGTTTTAATCTACAAGAGAGGTAATTTCCATTGCTATGGAACCTTTGCTTCCACAAAAAAATCTGAACTTTCTTTTCAAAACACAATTCTTTTCATATAACACAACAAAGCCCAACACACACACACACACACACACACACACACACACACATAAAAGAATACATAATTTATTTCCCTTTGTACTTAGAATAAAATCTAAAGTCCTTCCTGTTGCCTATAAGAGACAATATGACATGACCCAGTTCCACCTTTCTAGCCTCAAGACCTCCTGCTCTCTCCCTATCTTACTATACTTCAGCTCTAATAGATTTGCTTTTAGTCCTCAAACTCCCCAAATTCTCTCTGCCTCAAGGCCTTTGCACTTGTTCTTGACTCTGCAGATCTCTATGTGGCTGGCTCTTATTACAGCTCAAAGTCCATCTTCACAGAGGCACCACCAGTCTGCAACGTATCACTCTGCTTTAGTTTCTTCATAGCATTGATCACTTTGTGAAATTCTCTTGCCCATTTTTTTTATTGTTTACTTTCATTTTTCATGTCAGCTCTAAGTTGAGAACCTGTGTGTGTTTTTTACCACTATATCTAGAGCCTAGACTATCTAGAGCATAGTAGACACTAAATAAATATGTATGGAAGGAGGAAAAATGTGAAGGAAATAAATGGGATTTCATGATTTTCTCACAAAGTAATGATGCAACTACTTGTACAGCTTCTCTAACATCTTTCCAACTTCCTCAACTAAACTTCATCTCTGTAAGTTTATGCATAACAAAGTACAGAGCACAGCTTAGCTCAGAGGCACAGCTCTGTTAAATAAAACTAATCTGACAGGATCAGACCACTGGGGTTTAGCCATTCACATTCTGGATGGCTGGAAATGACAGTGTGCCAAACCTCCTTGGGTACTCAGTGAACCACACTCTCTACCATCTCCCTACACACTCCAGGCAATTACCCATCTGGTTTGCCTGGCTTGCACAGTCTTATTTGAATGAGGTTTTCAGCTGAAAGTGAATGGTGTGTGTCGGACCTGAAAGGCAGCCTCCGGCAATCGTATCCCAAGCCTGCTCTCAACTATAGTCACTCTCTCCAGATGGGGGTCAGGATCCTCCCCAAAAGCAGCAGGACAGGTACAGAGGAGGGAAAGGGGACCCTAGGCAAAAGTCAAAAGACCTGGGTTCAAATCCTTGTCTATCTCAAGTTCACTATGACCTGATGAAATCCCTGCACTCCTCTAGATTTGTTCCCCAGCTGCAAACTATGGGGTTCATACTAGGTAACTCTAGGAATTTCTTCCAGCTCTAACATTCCAAATTTGCAAACCACCAAGTGGCAAGCATTTGCTGTGTTGCAAATTCTCCAACCCAAAAACCAATCTCTGACCTGGGATGAGTGGTGACATTACCACCATGTGGGTTTTTTATATTTGCCCAGAACCTCATAATTATGAGGTTACCCTCACCACACCCCTTTGATATACATGGGTGACAAACACTAATTATCCTGCTTTTCTGGAGGAGGAAAGATGGCACAGAATGATTAAATGACTCATCCTCTGTTTACCAAAAGTAGTGGTCTGGCAGAGACAAGAAATCCATGAGCTTCTGAGTTGTAGACCTGAGCTCAGGACATTAGCCCACAGGGCTCTGCTAGAGCATACCAGTGCTTGGCTTCGTTTGTTTTTTATCCTGGAATAAATGAAAAACACTCATGACTGCATTCTCTTTTCTGAACAATTCACTGCTGTTAGTGCTATTGCAATAGGGCAAAAGAGAGAAAGTTCTATTCACTTCAACCAAAAAACCTAAAAAAATTCTATGTGGGCAGGCAATGGGGTACACAGGGAGAGTGTGGACTTTGAAGTAAGTGACACTCATATTTGGTTTGTGAGCAAACATTTTTCCAGGTATTAAGAAAGCACAAAAAGCATAAAGATGTGTAAGACTCGATTCCACTCAGAGTTCCACAAGACACCTAATTCTCTGAGTTTTGCTTTTCTTATCTGTAAAATGCAACTGATGGAACTTGCCCATAATATCCTTGCAAGGAAGAAAAGTGATGAGAAAAGGCAGTGACTCCCATTGTGGTTCCTCAACTAATTAGCACTTTTTCCTTTTTCTCCTCTTCCTTATCTAGAGAATGCAAAATTGGGTGTTCCCTACTCAAACATCCAAAGTCCTCTGCCACTTACCATCATCCAATGAAGAAGGACCAAACTACAGGCCACTGAAGGAGGTGACCAATCATCCATGGGGTGAAGGAATCCCTTGGGATCTCCTATTCCAGACTTGCTAATGATATAGGGTATCTTAAGAAATGAATAACTGCCCCTGTGTCTCCACCTGTAACAGTGGAACTAACCAAATTGTCCTAGGGAATATTATGGAAGAAAGAGTCTCTGAAAGGTTTATAGACTCTTGGGACATAAAATGTAGACTAAGTGCTATGATATTTTTACAATCTTTAATGTTATACTCAAATATCTCTATTCCTCTGAATAGCTACTTCAGCCTCCTTGTCCATCAGCTGGTCCCTATCACGCCACCAGCAGAGACATCTGCAGAAGCCAGAGGATAAGAACAAAGAGACACAAAGTAGAGAAGAAAGGCAGTTTGCCAACAGGGCAAATGTCTCAGCTTGTTTCCTTTTCTTAATCTCAGAGATTTGGACAATCACATTTTTCACCAACAGGCTTCTGTTTTTAACCTACATTGTTAAAAACAGGGGACTCAGAATGGCAAACAAGAGACAAATTTACACTGAGGTGGTCTGTGTCCTTCTGGTGATGAGCTCTGGACACTGAGCTGGGAGACATGTTTTCAGGCCTGCACCCACCACCAGTGGGTTGTGTGGTGATTTGTAGGACTATGAACTCCTATAATGAACTGAGACTCAGTTCCTCCACCTCTGTATAAGTAGGATAAGAATAAACTGTTTCCAAAATGCTTACTAGCACTAAAGTCCTATGAATCCTGGAATAGCATACATAGAAGCTGACACACAGTATCCACACATACCTTACATTCACAGTGTTGGGGGTCTGTAGGTCCTATATCTTCATGCACTCTATTACAGCATTGTTCATTTTTTCTTTGAAGTAGGAACAAATTTTATATCGCTGAGAGAAATATAAATGTATATAAGAACTATGTATTCCAATACATCTGTATAATTAACAAGTTTCCTAGGCATTTTAGGCTAAAACGAAACAAAACAAAACAAAAAAATCCATGGATTTGAGAAACTCTAGTCTAGACACACATATCCCAAACTATTAACCAGATAAGAAAGCAAAACATAGGAAAGGACACTTTTAATATTTGAAAGAAATTAATAATGAACATGCTATCAAAAATGATTATTCACAAACTGTGTAAGAAAATGTTTAAAAAATTAGATTCCTGAGCCCTACTCCTTACCTACTAGGTCAGAACTGTGGGAAGGGAGTATAAATGGCTCAGGTGCAGGTATATTTGCAAAGCTCCTAAGGCCATGCTGCTGACGGCCCAGGTCTGGAAATCACTGTTAGAAAGCAAAACCTCAGCAGCCAAGTCTGGCAAGTATGTTGGTCCCTCTCCTCAGTGCCCAGCAGAAGCAATTTCTCCTCTCACTTGTGAACATCTGTGATAATCATCACGGAGAGCCAGCTTGTTTGTTAATGGGGGGAAGAAAAGCTATTTACCTAGTTTGCAAGCCAAGGGAGAGCTTAATTAATGTCAGAGCAGATACGATTTCCTCCTCTCTCCTTGCCCTAGGAACTCACAGGGATAACAAGAGGATTTTTAATTAATGTTTGAAAAGCATTCTGAGATCCCTGGATGAGAGGTGCTGGGGAAAGGCACAACATGGTTATTATTGTTATTAATAGTAGTTGTATTAATAGAAATAATGAAGTTCTCTAAAGATTTTTTAAGAAAATTCATGACACCAATCACCAGTATGTTTTGTGGCAAGAATTTTTGGAGAAAATGAAGCAGAAAGGGGGGTAAAAAAAGAAGGAAAATAAAAATGTTTTTTTTACCCCGTAGAACTGAATAATATTTTGAGGTTCTAGCATTAGGACTCCATGAAACATTCTTCTTATACTTTCCGAAAGTAAACTAAAATACAACTATTAATTTCTATGTTACCAGTGAAAGATTATGAAGGAACATAGTTATGAAGGAAGGAACTCAAGTTTGGGAAATAGAAGTTCTAAATTTTGGGCTTATAATTATCTGGTTTAACATTTACTAATTATTTAACCTTGGGCAAGTCACATTCTCTGTTATTTTTTTAATGATAAAATGGGGAGATATTGAAATATGTTCTACTCAACTCAGGTTAATGAAGATGAATGAAAATGATAAATGTGGACATTTTTTATATGTCTCTAAGTTGTTAAACAGATGTTACATGATGATGATGATGATTACATAAAAAATTCACATTGTAAGATGGTAGAAATAAATGTACATTATTTATAATAGATTTTTAAAAATATATATTTTCTTAATTTGTGAAGTAAAATTGTTCTACAAAGCTTATAATAAAAAGGAATGTCAGGAAGTCTAGAAAGTTAAAGAGTTGTTCAAGTCTTATAGGGAAAAGTACCTGGCCTCTGCCCATCCCTTCCACCATAGTCCTTATTCCCAGGGATGCTCCTTTTTAATTCTTCAACTGTTTCTTTTTATGTTTATTTCTGTATTTCCAATTAATATGATTGAACTGCTATAGCTCTGTGCAAACATTACATTTATTTGTTTCCTATAATAGATGTGTTAATTCTCTTATACTACTACCCCCAATTACCCCCCCTCCTTTCTACAGATATAGTTACATTTACTTTTGCTAAAATTAATATTTACTATTTATATCATTATTACTGCATAAATATTGTTAATTATTAACCAATTAGAATACTACTCTTCTATTTCCTCTCTTGTAACAATTCTGTTTTTCCTGGAGTAAATGCCTAACATTTAAAAAATTTGCTTACATTTCTATCTACTTCACACTGGGTTCATTCCATGTATTCTTGCAGAGCTATTAACCTTCTCTTAATACTACTGTATTTTCCACATTGTCAAATGCATTAGATAATATAATATTTCTTTATTTTTCCCTAGACACTCACTTCCCCTGTATTCTTACTGTAATTGAACAAAACTATGTCAGAGGCCATGAAAATAGTAGTGAATCCTTGAATCTATAGGCTTCCACACTCTGACTATAAGGCATGTTAGAAATCTGTGCATCAGCCTCGATATATGTTGTTCTAGGATTCATAAGACTTTAGATCTAGTAAGCATCTTGTGGACAATTTACTCCTAACATTCTTACTATACAGAGGTAGGGAAACTGAGACTCAGAGAGTTCACTCTTTAGTAGTAGAGGCAGATCTGAAAGTACATCTCTCTGCTTCAATTTTGCCAAAAATGAATGATCACTGATATTTCTGTTATTTATATTGTGACAAGTATATAAACAACTGCCACCAAGAATACTATTCCCAGCAAAAATGTCCTTCATAAATGAGAGATAAAGACATTCCCAGACAAAAGTAAAAAAGAAAGAAAGAAAAAAAAAAAGAAATAAGAAAAAAAAGAAAAAAGCTATGAGAGTTTATCACCACTAAACCTGCCTTACAAGAAATACTAAAGGGGGTTCTTCAAGTTGAAGTGAAAGAACACTAAGAACAATATGAAAATATATGAAAGTATAAAGCTCACTAGTAACAGGAAATATACAGTGAAATTCAGTATACTCTAATACTGTAATAGTATATGTAAAGCACTTTCATCTCTAGTATAAAAGTTTAAAAAGCAGTTATTAAAAATAACTATAGCTACAATAATTTATTAATGGATGTATAACATAAAAAGATGTAAAGTGTGACATCAATAACACAGTATATGGAAGGAAATTAAAAGGGTAGAGTTTTTGTATGAGATTGAAGGTAAGGTATTAAGCTTAACATATGCTGTTGTAGCTATAAGATGTTTAGGTAAGCCTCATGGAAACCACAAAGAATAAACCTATAGTAGATACACAAAAGATAAAATGAAAGGAATTAAAGCATACCACTACAGAAGAATAAGTCACAGAGGAAGACAGCAAGAAAAGAAGAACAAAGAAATTAAATAGTCAGAAAACAATTAACAAAATAACAATAGTAATTTTCTACCTATAAAAAGTTAGTAATATACCTATCAAAAATTAAATGTAAATGCATTAAATTCTACAATCAGAAGACACAGAGTGACTGGATGGACAAAACAAAACAAAAAACAAAAATAACAATAAAAGTCAAGATACAACAACACATTGCTTACAAGAGATTCACTTTAGTTTTAAGGACACATGTATGCTGAAACTAAAGGACTGAGAAAAGATAACCCAGGCAAATGGTAATCAACAGAGAGTGAATATGCATAACAATGGCTATACACGTTTCAGATAAAGAAACCTTCAGTCAAAATTAATCACAAGAAACTAAAAATGTGGCCATATTATGATAAAAGAGTCAATTCATCAAAAGGGTATAACAATTGTAAATATATATGCAACCAACATTGGAACATGTAAATATTTAAGGCAAATATTAACAAAACAGAAGGCAACAAAAATTAACAAATTTAAGATTGAAATCACATCAAATATCTTTTTCAGCTACAATGGGTATGAAACTAGAAATAAATAGCAGGAAGAAAACTAGAAAATTTGCAAATACACAGAAATTAAACATCATATTCCTGAACAACCAGTGGGTCAAAGAAGAAATCAAAAAGGAAATCAGAGAGAATCTTGAAACAAATGAAAATGAAAACATAAATACCAAAACTTACAAGACATAGCAAAAGCAGTTCTAAGGGAAAGTTTATAGTAAAAAATGCCTAAATTAAGAAAAACAAAAAATCTCAAATAAACAACCAAACTTAACAGCTCAAGGAACAAAGTCCAAAGTTAGCATAAGGAAGAAAATAATAAACATTAGAGTAGAAATAAATAAAATGGAGACTAGAAAGACCATAAAAAAAAATCAACAAAACTGGTAAGTTAGTTTATTTAAAAGGCAAGCCAAGTTCACACATTGTTAGCTAGACTAATCCAGAATAAAAAGAAAGGATTCAAATAAAACTATAAGTGAAACAGGCAACATTAGAAACTGACATCACAGAAATTTAAAGAATTATAAAAAGCTACTATGATTGCTAACAAATAGGGCAATCTAGAAGAAAATTAATAAATTCCGTGAAACATGTAACCTACCAAGACTAAATTTGGAAGAAACAAAATCTGTACAAAATAACAATTAATGAGATTTAGTCAATAATCAAAAGCCTCCCAACAAAGAAAAGCCCAAAACCAGATGACTAACTTAAAGAAGAATTAATGCCTATCTTTATCAAATTCTTTCAGAAACTAAAGAGAAGGGAATACTTTTCAAACTCATTTTACAAAAGAGAAGATAACTAGAGTCAACAGGCCCAATGAACATAGATGCAAAAATTCTCAACAAAATACTAGAAAATTAAATTTGGCAGCACATGAAAAGTATCAAACACCATGAACAAGTTGAGATTTATTCCTGGGATGTAAGGACAATTCAACATACATGGATCAATATGATATGCCACATTATTAGAATAAAAGATGAAATTCGGGATCCCTGGGTGGCGCAGCGGTTTGGCGCCTGCCTTTGGCCCAGGGCGCGATCCTGGAGACCCGGGATCGAGTCCCACGTCGGGCTCCCGGTGCATGGAGCCTGCTTCTCCCTCTGCCTGTGTCTCTGCCTCTCTCTCTCTCTGTGACTATCATAAATAAATAAAAAAAAAATTAAAAAGATGAAATTCATATGATTCTCTCACAATACATGCATCAGAAACATTTGTGAAAATTCAGATTCTTTCACAATAAAAGTTCTCAACAGAATGGGTATAAAAGGAACATATCTCAACATAATAAAGCTATATATGACAAATCACAGCTAAGATAATATTTAGCAATGAAAGGCTGAAAGCTTGTCCTCTAAAACCAGTAAAAGACAAGAGTGCCCAGTCTCACAATTCCTATTCCATATAGTCATAAAAGTCCTAGCCAGAGTAATTAGGCAACAAAAAAAGGGGAGTGAGGAGCATCCAAATCGCAAAGGAAAAAGTAAAAATTGTCTCTTTTTGATGATGGAATGATTGTATAGACAGAAAACCCTAAATTATTCAACCAAAAAAAATTTTAGAACTAATAAATTAATTCTGTAAAGATGCAGAATTCAAAGTAAGAATACAAAATTCAGTTGCATTTCATACACTAGGAGCAAACTATCTGAAAGAAAAATAAAGAAAACAATCCCATTTACAATAGGATCAAAATCAATAAAATACTTAGAAATAAATTTAACCAAAGAGATGAAAGATATGTACACTGAAAAATGTAAGACACTAATGAAAGAAATTGAAGAAGAGAGAAACAAATGGAATGATATCCTGTGTTCATGGACTAGAAAAATTGATACTGTTAAAATGTTGATGTTACCCATAGACATCTATAGATTCAAAGCAATCCCTAACAAATTCCCAATTTTTCACATAAATAGAAAAAACAATCCTGAAGTTTGTACAGAAAAATAAAAGATTCCAAATAGGGAAACCTTGAGAAAGAACGAAGTTAGAGGCATCACCTTCCTGATTTCAAACTATAATCCAAACTACAGTAATAAAACAGTATGGTACACATATACACATAGACCGATGGAACAAAATTGAGATCCCAAGAATAAAACCATGCATATAAAGTCAACAAGTATTCAACAAAGGAGCCAAGAATACTCAATGGGGAGAGGGGAGTCTTTTCAATGAGTCATTCTGGGAAAACTGGGTATCAACATGCAAAAGAATAGAACTGGACCCTTGTCTTACAGCACTTACAAAGATTAACATAAAATGGAGTCAAAGCTTAAGACCTGAATGTAAAACTCCTGGAAGAAAACACAGGGAAAAAGCTCCTTGACATTGGTCTTGGTAATGATTTTTTGTACATGACACCAAAAAGCACAAGCAACAAAAGCAAAATAAACAAGTGGGATGGTATCAAATGAAATAATGTTTTCAGAGCAAAGCAAAAATAAACAAAATAAAAATGTAACCTAAAGAATGGCATAATTTGTAAGCCATATATAAGAGGTTAATATCCAAAATATATAAGGAATTCACAACACTCGATAGCACAAAAAAAAATATAATCCAACTTTAAAATGGGCAAAGATCTGAAGACACGCAAGTATCTGACAAGTATCTGGAAAGATATTCAACATTACTAATCATCAGGGCAGTGAAAGTCAAAACCTTAAGTTATCACCTCGCACCTGTTAGAATGGCTATTATCAAAAAGACAAGTGATAACAAACGCTGGCCAGAAGGTGGAGAAAAGGAAACCCTGGTGTATTGCTAAAGGGAATGTGAATTGGTGCAGCCACTATGGAAATCAGTAAGGAGGTTTCTCAAAAAATTAAAAATAAAACTACCAGTGATCCAGTAATCCCACTTTTGGGTATTTTCTGATAGAAATGAAATCACCATTTGAAAGAGATATCTGGACTCCACATTATTTGCAATAGCCGAGACACAGAAACAACTTAAGTGTCCACCAACAGATGAATGAATAAAGAAAATGTAGTATATGTTTTTACAGTAGCATATTATTCGGCTACAAAAAAGAAACCCTGCCATTCACAACAACACAGATGGAATTTGAGGGCATTACACTACATGATCAGAGAAAGACAAATACTACACAAATCTTAAAAAAGCCAAACTCATAGATACAGAGAGTAGAAGAGTAGTTGCCAGGGCCTAGGGGTTAGGGAAAATGAAGAGATATTGGTCAAAGGGTATAAACTTTCAGTTATAGACAAATAAGATCTGGCGGATCTAATGTAATGCATGGTGACTGTAATTAGCAATACTGTATTACATACCAGAATGTTGCTAAGACAGCACATCTTAGATGTTCTCACAACAAAAGAAAAATGGTAATTATGTGAAGTGATGGTGTGTTAACTAACCTTATTGTGTTAATTATTTCACAATATATACAGTATCAAATTACCACATTGTATACTTTAAACTTACATAATGTTATATGCTATTGTATCTCAATAAAGTTGGGGAAATTTTTATTATGCAGCTACAGTAATCAAGGCAATATGGTACTCACACAAGGATAGACATATATATTAATGAAATAGAATAGAGAATCCAGAAATTATTCCTTACATTTATGATCAATTGATTTTTAGCAAGGGTGCTAGGTCAGTAAAGAAGTGGAGAAGGGAGGAAATGATGCTGAAATAACTAAATATCCACATGCAAAAGAATGAAGTTACACTACTTCACAAAATATGCAAATACTAACTTAACATTGTTCATAGTCTTAAATGGAATTGCTAAAACTATAAAACTCTAGGCTGATATCTTCAGAATAAGTCCTTTTAACTTGGATTTGGCAATTTTTTTTTTTTTTTTTTTTTGGAAATGACACCAAAAGCACAAACAGCGAAAGAAAAAATACACAAATCATACTTTATTAAATGTCTTGTGCATCAAAATACCCTATCAATAGACTAATTGTAATGGTCTTTTTCACCATATATATAAATATTGAATCATTATGTTATGTGACTGAGACTAATATATGGCTATATGTCAATTATACTTCAAGTTCTAAAAACCCTACTGTCAAAGGAGTGAAGAGACAATCCTCAGAAAGACAGAAAATATTTACAAATCTATACCTAATAAATGTCTTGTATGCAGAATATATAAAGCACTCACAAATCAACCGTTAAAAGACAACCCAAGCAAAGGATCTGAATAAGCATTTCCCCAAAGAAAATATTCCCCCAAGGAACATGCTCAATATCATTTGCTATCATGAAAATGCAAATCAAAAACCAGGATACCACTTCACATCCACTAGGATTGCTAAAATAAAAAAGACAAACAAGAACAAGTGCAGGCAAGGATGTAGAAAAATTGGAACCCTTATATATTGTTCCTGGAATTGTAAAATTATGTAGCCACTCTGGAAAACAGTTTGGCAGTCCCTTAAAAAGTTAAATAGTGTTTCCATATGACTCAGACATCCTATCCCTAGATACTTACCCAAGAGAATTGAAGACATATGTCCACACAAAAACCTGTACACAAATGTTCATAACACCACTACTGATAATAAATCATATCCACACAATGGAATATTATTCACCCATAAAAAGGACTGCAATATTAATAAATGCTATCAGTATTTCTATAAAGAACACTGAACACATAGTGCTAAGTGAAAAAAGCCAATTGCAAAAGGCTATATATTGTATGATTTCAATTTTTATTAAATGGTAATAATAGGCAAATTCACCAGGAAAGAAAGCATATTAGTAGTTGTCTGAAGCTGGGGAAAATAGGGAGTTATTATTAATGAGGTTTCTTATCAAGGGGATAAAAATATTCTGTAATTAGATGGCAGTGACAGTCGCACAATCTACAAACACAATAATAAACCACTGAATTGTACGTTAAAAAAGAACACTTCCATATAGTTTATCATATGTCATGACATATGTTAAAATTTATTTGGAGATTATGGGAAGATAGCAATATGTTGTGTCAGTAAAGACAAAATAATTACTATGTGTAATAAGTTTCTTAATAACATAAATTTCCTTTATCAAAATTATCATAAAATCGTTTTAACCTAAAACACTACTGATGCTGAATTTGCCTTATTGAATGATTTGTTTCATTTTTACCATCTAGACCTCTTCAGAGAACATTTTGGAAAGAATAATTTTCATCTTGAGTTTATCCTTGTTAATTATCTAAGTGCATGTTTGTGTCTATAAGTGTGTATGCTGGCACAGAACTAAAAGAGAGAGAGAGAGAGAAATTCACTCTATTAATATCATCTTTCTATCTTAAAACTTGTCATGTTCACCATTTTTCAGGTATTTATTGAAGTAACTAGCTTGACTTTTAAAAGAAATGCAATCCTTAGACACAGGGTTCCAGGGTTTCCTTTTTCTCAAATAGTTCTACATCACAGAAGAACAATGCTGAGGGTACAGTCTACATCTGGATAGTTTCCTACGTTTAATGCATTCTAACATTTTCATTGATACCCCCTTTTAATCTTGATTATTGTCTGAATTTGAAAACTAAATCTAAGCATATCAGCGCTTTCCCAAAACTCTTGGCAATGAGTTTAGATTCAATATACACTGCCTGAAAGAAGAAAAGAATAGAAAGGAAATGCAGCAATCAGCATTCTTACAGTTAAATGATAAAGAGGAGACAAAATTTATGATTGAGAGGAATAAAGAGAAAGGTACTACTGATGGTCATCAAGTGGTTGTCATTCTCAAATGCTGGCCCACTGAATGACGTTCAATCTACATTGAAAATCTTGAGGGTTTGGGTTCCTCTTCAAAACAATGACATCATCCCACAAGAAGCAAAACGGAAATATCTCCCATGGAATTACAGCCTTTATTGAATAGCCTTAAACAACTCAATATTACTGTGATTATTTTGTTGTAGTTACTAGTATTGCATTTTGACCATGGTGTGTCCAAAACACTTATACATTTATTTAATTTTATGATCACAGTATTATTATTAGGTATTATTAGTATCACTGTCCACATAAATAAATTGAAATACAGACCTAACTTCTTCGTTTTGCAACCTTTCATAGGTTCCCATACCTTTCTTTTCTACAGCCATTTCTTTGTAAAACACCACAGAAACATAAACCAGTGACATGATCTAACCTAGTCCTTAATAAACATTTACCTAATTTCAGACTAACTCCTAAGAACATTTTATACCTATTTGAAATAACAAGAAGAATGCAACAAAACTTTCAGTCCAAATATATTCTGTCACATGCAGTGCCTTGAACATTCAATACCTAATGCTTAAGAAAGTTCAAAAGAAAAGAGTCAGTATTCAGCTCCAGATATGAAAAGTATTTTCTTCAGTTTGTGTGTACACCCACCTCAGAGAATACTGACTGTGTCAGCCATTCTGTACCAGAGATTCCTTGTGCATTTCCTCATGAAAGGGGTCTAAGAAGTGACTAAATGTTGTTGATGCATTTAATAAATTTATAAAGAAATTATTCTAAGGGATCCCTGGGTGGCTCAGTGGTTTGGCGCCTACCTTCAGCCCAGGGTGTGATCCTGGAGTCCCAGGATCGAGTCCCACGTCAGGCTCCCTGCATGGAGCCTGCTTGTCCCTCTGCCTGTGTCTCTGCCTCTCTCTCTCTCTCTCTCTCATAAATAAATAAATAAAATCTTTTTTTAAAAAAAAGAAATTATTCTAAAAATTTTGGAGGATGAGAATAAGAGGGTAATGTTTCAAGTCTCCTTTTAGGATGAATTTTATTAAGGGAACAAATAAACTGTGAATGCATATCATTTTTTTGCAGTTATTATTGTTCACTAAATATTTAATATTGATCTCTATGTATGTATCAAGTTTATCCTTGGCACTGAAGATACAGCTTTAAACAAGAACTTGAAGGTCTTTTCCCTAAAGGAGCTTACATTACAGTAGATGGAAATGGATAATAAGCAAATACAAAAAGTAAAAGACTAATGGAGAATGGACACTTATAGAGAAATAGAACTATTACAGGACAATGCAAGGAAATATTTAAGTAGATATTTTTGATTGGATAGTCAGGGAAGGCTTCTGCTGAAGGTGTTATTTAAGCTAATATTTAAATGTTCAGAAGAAACAAACTGAACAAAGATATGGAAAGAAAACCAAAGTGTCCTAAAATGAAATGAGCTTGTAGCTTTTCTAGAATTAGTCTTTGAGTTACTTTTTTAAGTTAATCTCCTCCCTATCATCTTTTTATGTTTCAACTTTTGTTGAAAGTAATCTATGGCAAAGTTGTACAATTTAAAGATAAATAGGTAAGTTTTTTTTTAAATGGAATAAGCCTGACTTGGTGAAAAACAAAAAGAAGTCCATTGTGGCTAGATAATAGGGGTTACCAGATGGTGTTGGAGAGTAGGTAGGAGCCAGATTACATGGATATTTAAGGATTTATTCATGTACTGAAAGGAAAGGTCTAGCATAGAGGCAGAAATTGATGATGGGCAGAGGAGCATCATAACCTAAAAATATAATACTACTTTTTACTTGCTCCTCTTTTGCTTTATGTGCTGTTTGGGGGTGACTTAAGGGGAGTACGAGTATAATAACCCTATAAAAAAAAAAGTGGTGAAGTCTCCCAGTAAAGATAGCTCCATTAGTTTTGACTTTGATGCAACCTCTCTGCTCTGGACAAAGAGAAATTATACATAAAGATGAAAATAGAAAACAGAAATACACAAACATTTTATCTCAAAATCAAGATGAATATCTCTTGGATGACAAGGGAGAAAAATATAAAGTGGTCAGCTCAGCTGAAGCCATGAGATGTAGACCTCTAGGTTTGAAAAAGACAGTTACAGTCAGCTAGAAAAAAAGAGCCCAGAACTAAGTTATTACTTGGAGCAAGAGGCTTTGATGAAGCTCTCTCCCTTTTTGGACAAAGGACTGAAATAGATTTCCATCAATTGTCTAGAGTAGTGGTTCTACACTGGCGGTACTTTTGTCCCCCAGGGGACATTTAGTAATGTCAGGAAACATTTTGATTGTCAGAATTGGAGATTTAAAGATGCTACTAATGGAGGACTTGAGTGGCTCAGCCAGTTGAGCAGCTGACTCTTGGTTTTGGTGCAGGCCATGATCTTGTGGTCACGAAATCAAGGCCCACATAGGGCTCTGTACTTAGTATGGAGTCTGCTTCAGATTCTCTCTCCCTCTCCCTCCAGCTCATGGTCTCTCTCAAATAAATAGTTAAATTTTTAAAAGAGAAAAAAAAAAAAGATGTTACTCATATGTAATATACAGAGACCAGGGATTTTGTAAAACACTTTACAATTAATACACACACACACACACACACACACAAAGCCCCCCCCCCCCCAAAAAAAAGACAAAGAATTGTTTGGTGCAAAATTTCAATAGTTCCAGTATATAAATAGTGTACTACTGAGTACAGTGAGAAACGTTGGTCTAAAGACCCACTTTTAGTCACTTAAAGTGTGGAGGCAGCAGAAAACACAGGCAAAGTCTTTCAAACAAAAACTAAGCCAAGCTGTCTACTGGCTCAGGGATTGGATCTGTCAGTTGCCCTATATCACTTAGAAGCAGGAGCCACACAATAAATAATGAGGCCTGATTACAAACTGCAGTCCTGAAAAGCAAGCACTAAGCCCACAGTAACAGAAGAGTGGGAACAGAGGAGTGAAGAAACACCAAATCAAAATGACCTTTCCCATGAAAACACCAAAACATGTGAAGAAATACTAAGAAAGACAGAAAACAAAACAACTAGAACATAAATACACTTAGGGTGCCCAGGTGGCTCAGTGGTTGAACATTTGCTTTTGGCTCAGGTCGTGGTCCTGGGGTCCTGGGACTGAGTCCTGCATTGAGCTCCCCACAGGGAGCCTGCTTCTCCCTCTGCTTATGTCCCTGTCTCTCTGTGTCTTCCATGAATAAATAAATAAAATCTTAAAAAAAAAGAATATAAATACACTTAAGATATAATTAGTTTTTAGGAAAACTGATAAAGATTTTTAAAGAGTACTTACAATCATTAACAGGAAATACAAGTATAAATATCAAAAAAGAAACAAAGACAAAATAAAACAAGAAGTTGAAATACAACAAAAATTCCTGAAGTAGATTTTATATGAAACTAGACATAGTCAAAGAGAATTGGGCTAAAAAGGTTGTGGAATTCATTTAGAGCACAGAGAAAGGGAGATAAAAAGAATTAAAAAAATATGAGAAATCACTAAGGAACATAAAGAATAATCTTCAACTTCCAATGTTCATTGTAAAGAATTTCAGAAAAAGATAAAAAGGAAATAGCTGAAAACCAGTATTTATAAAAAAGAGCTAAGAATTTTCCAAGATTGGAGAAAGACACAAATCCTCTAATCAAAACATATTTAAAAATTTCAAGTGAGATAGATAAATATAAACCTATCCATAACTATACAATAGCATATCAAACCTAGAAGGGATATAAAATCTTAAAACCAACAAGATAGTGTACAAAGTAGGTAAATTCATCTATAGCCAATAAAGATAAAATGATGTCTTTCAAATATTTGAGGAAAATGCCTGATAATTTAGAATTTTATACCCACCTGCACTATCTTTTAAGAGCAGAAGTGAAATAAGAGTTTTTTATACATACAAAGACTATAAGAGTTTATCTCCTGTAGATCCTCCCTAAAATAAATACTAAAGGATAGTTTTCTGGAAGAAGAACAAGGAGGAAGATCCTTGAGATCCAGAATGAATGTGGAGTAAAAGTAGAAAGTGCATAATTTTTAAAATAAAAAATGTGGCATTTGTACACATTCATCCCTGCATGATAAATAGGATAGCAGTAAATTGGTACAAGACTGTAGTCTTGTAAACAAATCTAATAACGTAATCAGGGTGAATAATAAGTAGAAAAGTACCATCACAATATCTACCAAAGAATATTATAAGGCAATAAACAAACAAATTCAGGGAAAACATTGAGGGAGGGGAAGAGATGGAAAATGCTCACCGAAGTCTTAAGATCATGTATTTTATGAGTTTTAAATTTATAAATGAGTTCTTCAAATCTACAGCACAAAAGAGATCTATGAGAGTATGAAGAAACTATGACAAGACAACAAAAAGTGAAAATCTGAATTTGCAAAGATCCAAAAATAAGTGGAAGAATAATCATCATACAGTGGCAGTCACATAAAACCACTTGGAAGTAGCTCAAGAATAATATCCATTGCTTAAAACATAGAGAGAGAGAGACATAGAAACATAGAAAACATAGAGTACAGAGAGAACATGACTGAGCCAAGTAGAGAGAATGAAAATAAAACAGAGATAGGCAAATAATATCCAGGATATGGTTAATTGACACTGGGAAGAGGAAGACAAGGAAGATAAGGACACCCAAGATAGAGGAACAAAATACTAGAAGAAAAAATTTTAAAGAAAAAGTTTCACAAATAAAAGACTTCAGTCATAAATTAATGCCTTAGGAAATATTAATCTATAGCAATCAACAGAAAGATATAATCTAGTAAACTGTTGGATTTCAAAAATGAATAATTTTTTCCTTGACCAACAAAAAGTCAAGTCATAAAAAGAGAGATGACAATTTAGATAGGCCTCAGACTTTTTTCCCATAGCAAGTCTTAATATGAGTAGACTACAAAGCAATACCTAAAAGTCTGAAGAAAGTGTGACATAAGACATAACCACACCCACTGTGGCCCAAATATAAAGGCAAGAAACAATTTTTAAAATGAAAAATTAAAATATAGTTCCCAAGAGTAATTTCTATAGAAATTATCAGAGAATGAACAGGAAATCTATGGCACAAGAATGAATGCTGAGTATTGGATCCATTTTATCATAAAAGTAAGACTAACATAATGTGAAGACTATAGTTACAAAAGAGAGTATAATTGTATAACCTTCACTAATAAAGCTCATAGGAGAAGAGGAGAGGCAGTGAATGTGGGTGGATTTCTTCAACTGTTATCACCAAGTATCAAAAGACATTTAGATAAAATAATTCAGCTAACAATGGTATAAATATATTTAAAGATATCAGATAACATTAATAAAAATGAAATATTCAACAAAAATGAGTGGCAAAATAGAGATAAAAATGGAAAATTTAAAATTGTACTAATTCCATCATTGCTTATAGGAAGGAATCAATAAATATAGTTGTTGGTTCACTAACTGGACACAGAGGGTCAGGAGAGATGGAACATAGAGGCAGGCCACTGCAGATTGGCAGGTGGAGGTTTCAGCAAGCAAGGGAACTTATGAGGCTTGTCTACCTTGGGCATCAAGCAATGAGTAGATATGCACATCCACTGCCAGAATCTTCAGAGTTTATACTGAGAGGCCTTAACAGGGTTCAGATGTTCTCAAGGACACATGATTTCCCAAGGCTGTGACCTTGAAAGCGGCTCCCTGCTATAGGAATGGTGGGCAGAGCATGCATCCAAGGAATGGGAGGATTGAAGAGCCTCCAACTGCCAGATTGCCCAGATCTAGTTTGAGGGTCAACCATTGGTCAGGATTTCCTCTATAGCTCATAAATATAAAAAAGAATTATTAAAACAAAAATATAATCCCTGGAAATATATAGACACAGAAACACAAATCTTATCATGAAAGAAAGACTATGGGAACAATAAAATATAACCAAATTAAGGACAAATATATTTCATATCAATAAATATACCACATGTTTTTACACATAGTAAAACATAAGAGTATGTTAAAAGATGGGTATAAAGCAAGATTTAATTCACTGCAAATTGAAAAGACACACTGTCTTAATCTAGGTTTCCCCAAAAAAGGAGCTGATATAGGTAGCTAATTTGGGGAAATAATCCCAAGGATCAGGATGGAGGGTTGGGAGAGGTGAATCAAGGAAAGGGTGTGTCATGGAATCCATTACCACGAGGACCTTCATACATCCCTGTGAATATACCAACCGTCCCTCCAAAACACAGAAAAGGTGAATATTTATTCGTAGTCTCCTGTCTTCCATTAGTCATGCATTTTTGCTGGTATGCAGATGCTTAGCTTCAAGTCACAGAGGAGGCCAGAGGCTTTCAGAACACCCACACACAGAGCCAGCTGCAGCAACAGCTGGGGTAAAAAGTGGGCTCAGGGAATATGACACAGGGCACAAGCCATACATGACACACACCTAGAGGCAGTGGCTCAGATAGGTTGAAAATAAAACAACTCAGCAAAGGCTTATGGAGTATTTACATGGAGGGAAAATTCAGGTAAGATTGAATTTAAGGTAAATATTATTAAAAGGGTACAATTTACAGGGAACACCTAAAAATTACAAATATCTTTGAATCAAACGACACACAGCCATTATCATAAAGCAAAAACTACAGAAAACACAGAAGAAAGAGACTAAAAACAAAATCAAAATAAAATTTCAGGAACAATAGGGAGTCCAAGAAATCAAAGTAAAATAGGAAGAAATTATAGAACATAAAAATTAAATTGAACAAAAGGGAAAAAAAGTGAAGAGTTACTTCAAAAAAATAAGTGGCCCAGGTGCTTTCATCAAGATATTCTACCAAACTTTTTCTTGAGATATAATTGATATATAACATTTTATTACTTTCAGCTGTATAACATAATGATTTGATATGTGTAATTATTGCAAAATGATCACCACAGTAAGTTTATTTAACATCCACAAAACACACATAGTTACAAATTTTTTCTTGTGATAAGAACTTTAAAGATCTACTCCTGGGCAGCCCAGGTGGCTCAGCAGTTTAGCGCTTCCTTCAGCCCAGGGCCTGATCCTGGAGACCCAGGATTGAGTCTCACATCGGGCTCCCTGCAGGGAGCCTGCTTCTCCCTCTACCTGTGTCTGCCTCTCTCTCTCTCTCTCTCTCCCTCTCTCTCTCTCTCCTCTCTGTGTCTCTCATGAATAAATAAAATCTTTAAAAAAAATTTACTCCCTTAGCAACTTTCAAATACAGAATTACTATAACTAAAACTAGTACAATACAGTATTATTAACTATAATCACCATGATATACCTTACATTCCCATGACTTATTTACTAAGAAACAGATAGTCCTAGTACTATTTCAACTCTTCCAAGAAAAAAAGATTTCAAATAATTTTTATGAAAAAAATATAACCACCCTACCAAACCCTAATAAAAACTGAACCCACAAAAAAGGAAACTATAAGCCAATTACCATTACAATTATTGATGTAAATGTCACAAAAATATTGACAAACAGGATACAGGAGAATTTTCTAAAATAATTTATTCAAAGACTATAAAAATAGTTTAAAATTAGGAATCTCTTCATATAATTCACCATATTTATCTTCTACTTCATGAATAGAAAAATCATACAAAACTACACAATTGTTGAAAAGGCATTCCAAATTTTAACAACTATTCTTCAGAAAAAAATTAAAATAAAATACATGGACACTTCTGTGTATGTGGGTCTATATGCATATGTATATTTGACAGGGAAATACAACTAGAAAATCTCTCATTAAAGTCTTAGAGCAGGGCAGCCCCGGTGGCCCAGCGGTTTAGCACTGCCTTCAGCTCAGGGAGTGATCCTGGAGACCCGGGATCAAGTCCCACGTCGGGCTCCCTGCATGGAGCCTGCTTGTCTGTCTGTCTGTCTGTCTCTCTCTCTCTCTCTCTCTTTCTCTCTGTCATGAATAAATAAATAAATAAATAAATAAATAAATAAATAAATAATCTAAAAAAAAGAGTCTTAGAGCAAAACAAGATGCCTTCTTGCATTTATGTTTAATATTGTTCTATAAGAAATAGCAAAAAAAAGAAAAGAAAAGAGGTATAAAAACAGAAAAAATGAAGGTAAGATTTATCCGTATTTGAATGAATTGCTTATTCATGACTGTTATTATTAACTGGAAACTCCAAAAAGAATCAAGTGAAGAGATTTTCAAATAGCAATATAAATTACTAATTTCACTACATAAAAAATAATATATAGAAATCAAGTTTTCATATATAAAAATAAGTTAGCAGACATAATGAAAGAAAAATCAATAGCATCAAAAAAGATAAAATACATAGGAAATGAATTTAACAAGAATTATAGGAAATCCATAGGAAGAAATCTTTAAACTAGTACTAAGGAATCACAAAAAGACAAATATATAAAATTATGTTCTTGAATACATATCAAGATGTCAGTTTTCCCTGTGTTGATCTATATTTAATGGAACTCCCCCTGAAGAATACCAACCATTTATTTTTCACAAGACAAGCTGAATCTGATATTCATATGAAAACATTAACAAACAAGAAAATCCAGAAAAAGTCTGAAAGAGTGATAAAAGGAAAATTGCTCTAGCCTACACTAAACCTCATTATAAAATTACAGTCCTTAGCAATACTGACACTGAGTAGACAGAAAGTTCAAATAGAATTGAAAGTCCAGAAATGAACCCAAAAATAGCCTAATATAAGATAAATGTGATATTTTATTTCAATGAAAAAAAAGATAGATTATTCAATAAATTATTTTGAGATACATGGTTTGATTCCTGGATTCCTACCTCAACCTTACATTAAAAAAAATAAATTTCAGATAGATCAAAGACTCAAATATCAACCTTGTAAGAAAGTACTATCTGAAATTATGGGAGAACTATTTTTCTATATAATTTTGGAAGAATATCTTTCTAGGTAAGACACAAAGCTCAGAAACCCTAGATGTAGAAATCAATAAATTCGACTAATCAAAAGTTTTTTTTTAATTATCTGCTTGGCAAAAATATCATGAATTATTATCAAAAAGATAACTACAGGTTCAGAGAAATATTTGAGTCTCATCTCATTTTACAAAGGCCTAATTTCTAATTTCTTTAATATAACTTGCATGCCTACAATTCCAAAAGAAAATAATTAATAGGGGCACCTGGATGGTTCAGTCAATTAAGCATCTGCCTTGGACTCAAGTCATGATACCAGGGTCTTGGGATCCAACCCTATATCAGGCTCCCTGCTCAGTAGAGTCTGCTTCTCCCTCTCCCTCAGCCCCTCCCCCTGCTCCTGCTATTTCTTTCTTTCTCTCAAATAAATAAATAGAATCTTTTTTTTTTAAAGAAAATAGGTAATGAAAAGGGGAATATATAAAAAATTAAATAGACAAAACATAAAAACAGCTCTTAAATATAAGAAAAATTTCTCAACTCCACTGAAGGGGATCAGAATATGCCATCCTCAAACATGCCACTTTGGCATACTGATTATTTTGGGCTGAAGACAAGTTAGAAATAGCAGGCACAGGAAGAACTTTATGCCCTCTACCTAAAAAGCAGGGTATGAATTTCCTGTATGAAAGGTACCCTCCTTGTTACCAGGAAGAGGACAGTTCTTTTATCACCAGAGACGAGGAGTGGATGATGCTGAGATGAGTTCGCGCAAACAGTCCTCACCAGAATAATCCTGATCTGTGTATTTTCTCCTCATATTTTCCTCATTTATTTCCTGGTCTCCCTCATAGATTTCCCAGTCTTTCCTACAATTCATAGGCCGTAGAAGTACAAACCCTCTTTCTTTCTTTTTTATTTTTAAAAAGATTTTATTTATTTATTCATGAGAGATATAGATCTGTCTCTCATGACACAGGCAGAAGGAGAAGCAGGCTCCACGCAGAGAGCCCGACATGGGACTCAATCCCAGGACCCCAGGATCATGCCCTGGGCCAAAAGCAGGCGCTAAACTGCTGAGCCACCCAGGGATCGCCAACAAAGCTTCTTTCTTTTGTCTACTCACTTCTCCACAGTTTATTGTCCTTTGTTAAAATGATACATCAGCTCCCAAATCTAACTGTTTTTTGGGGGTTTTCATCTCTTTCCTGTAAACCCTCAAACATGTAAAAATATTAACATCAATAAAAACTGTATGATTTTTCTTCTGTTAATCTGTTGTCAGTTTAGTTTGCAGCACCTAGCAACTTAACCTAAGAAAGTAGATGAAAAGGTTTTTTTCCCCTATACCACTCATAAGAAAAAAAATTAATTACAAGGTGCCATTTTTACTTATCATATTGACCAAGATTAAAAATAAAATAAGTTGATAACACAGTGAATTAGTGAAAAAGTAGTAAGTGGGCAGGTCCACGTATTGTTGTTGGTAGGGGTGAATAACTTCAACAAAAATAATTTGGCCATCTCTCTTGAAATTAAAAATGAGAATACCAATTTTCCCAGAAACAATACTCCTAGAAACTGCCCCTATATATGAACATGTACATAATGTAATTAATCATTTGCAAGAAGATTTGCTGAAGTATTTTTTTGCAACAGAATGTTCACTAAGACAGCAAACTAAGTAATTGGAAATCTTCTCATACAATGGAATAAGATAGTCATTTAAAGTTAGCTCAAAATGGACTGATAAGGAGAGATTCTTAGGATAGATTTTAAATGAAAAAAAAAACATCAAAGTTCTGAGTAAGCAAAGAAAGGGATGTAGATATGCGTGCTCGTATATGCACAGGCACAGAGTATCACTGGAAGAGTCCACCAGAACTAGTACAAGTGGTTGCTGCCAATGAGGAAATTGAGTTCCTGGGGATATAGGTGAGATATTTTAAAATTTGAATCATATTTATGCATTTCCTATTTAGAATATATCACATATGCTAATGTGTATTATAAATCTTTATGTGGTGGTTTTGAAATATACTCAGCCATGGAGCCATTTTTTAGTGAATATATAGTGGAAACAGTCACTTTTTCTCCATGTCTTCCCCAGTAAGAAATGATGTCTCTTTTTCTTTGCATTCATCATATAGTATGTGCTCTGGCAGCATTAGAAAGTAGGACTTGTAATTATACTCACCTGTATTCATGTCTGCTTGACCCCCTTTAAATCATAAGTTCCTTGAGTCCATTCCTAGTGCCTTACTCATCTCTGTATTACCAGCATTCATCACAGTGACAACATAGAGGAATTTGTTGAAGCAACACATCCCTCGCCCTTACACTTTGCATTAGAAGAAACACTTCTGTGAGGGAGGGGAAGGGTGCCACAGACAGGGACATATGGTGCAGCCCAGTTAGGCATGAGCTGCCCATCCATCCAGAAGGGATCTAACTGCCCTGTCCCCTTGGTTACCCTGACTGGTCACTTGACTATTCAGCTGCCCTTGTTATTGTAATCCCTCAGATGGCCATCTGCTCTGCTCACGTGGGAGAGCTGGCCCCAGGGAGAAGTGCTCAGCTGCCCTGCATCCTCAAATCAGGTCAATTACACCAGTGCTCCTTAATTGCTCATGACGGCTTGGCTATTGTGTATGAACCATCAGTAATTTCCAGTTCATTGTGGCTAACAATTCTGGACTAATGAAGGTTCCAACCTGTCCCCCAGGGTCCCTGGCACCAGTCCGCTTGTACATGTTGCACAGCATGCTGGATTCCATTTCACACCCTATCAGCCACTGAATTTCAAGCCCAAGTGTCAGTTAAAATAAAACCATACCACAAAGGACAAGGCAAGAAGTGTCATTTAAAGACAATGATTCCTTCCCAGTGGAAAAAAACAGGGAGAGCATAATCCTGACCAGAGCCCTGATCAGTCCTTTGAGCAGCAGCTGCAGCCCTGAGGACAGGCTGTTAAGTGAGTGTGCTGCTGTTTCATCTGAGGAGTGACCAGTCCCACAGGTGAGTGATGCGAATGACTTCCTGGTCCAAATTTAGGTGCTTTTGAAAAATTTCAGAAAAGTTAAATTATCTTCCCTAGACTTCTCATTTGAGAAACTCTGATGTTCATTTTTCATCTTGTCCTGCTATAAATGAATAATCTTCCTGAAAACTCACTACACTTTGAACAGTTGAGTTCCTTTTGTCTGATGGTGAACAAAGAAAAAGTTGATGGAAATGTCCCAGGTGGCATATTTGAAAAGGCCAGATCTGTAACAAAAAACCAACCTCTTCCAGCTGTGTGATACTAAGAAATTCAAACCTTAAAGCTCCTCAATTTTTCTCTCTGTCCCCCTCCTCTCTATATGATTATACATGTGAACATATAAATATTACTCATAATTATTCAGAATTAGTTGCTCATTAGAAATATATTCTCAAGGTCAATGATTTCATTGATACTATATTTGATAAAGTTGGTAACATAGAGTGGATGTCCTGTCAACTTCACTTCCTCCATTTTCAGAAAACTATACTTGGAGTTCATGTTCAAATAGATGCTGCTTCCAACATGGTATCACACTAAGCTAAAAGCCAGCCTTTTGTGTCAACTCACAATATAACAGCTGATTGTTTTAGATCCAACATTCTTTCCTAGAGTCAAGGAATTATCCAACTAAAAGGGAACTTCAAGACTACCTTACCAAAAACCATCTCTTTTAGAAACTAAAGAATCCAAATAAGTTAGATGTGTTTCCAAGTCACATGGCTGAATAGTGGTGAACACAGATCTACAACCCAGGTCTCCTAAATCTTAGGGAAGCAATGTAAGCCTCATGGACCTTCCGCTTACCTAAGAGACCCTCCTCCCTCCCTCCTACCCTACTTCCCTTTCTCTGTTTTTTTTTTTTTCTATCTTTCCCCCACCCACCCACCCCAGGATTTTCTAGCATTTCTATTACCAAATGAAGTTGTACCAATTGAATTAAAATAATCATAATTAGTTCCTTCATTTCTTCATTCAAAAGAATTGTGAAAATCCTATTCCCAGGTCTTAACATGCTAAATGCAGTCAAGAGTTAAAACATGCTTTGCAGAAAATTCAGATGAGTATATTCAAATTCAGTTAGAATCACTGGCTTAGAAAAACTAAATGTCCTTTACAGGTGAGATTACATTTAAATTATCCTCTACAGAAAGGAAGTAAGTATATCCTGATGGATATTCAGAAAGAACTGCCCGCAACCTTCCAGATGACCCATCTCTATAATATTAAGGTGGAGAGAACTCGGAACAAGAAGTTCAGGAGATAGTTTTAGTCCTAGCAATGGTTGCTCCTCACTCAAGGAAAGACTCTGAACAAAGAACTTCCTCACCTGTAAATGAGGGCAGGTCCTTCTAACCCTGCCTTGCTGATTGCTATGGCTGCATGCACTTTACACCTTTATCTTATTTTTTGATGATGCTTTTAGCACTCTCATACATATAGTAGATACATGTCTAAAAATGTAGATTAATAAAGGCTATAGGTTGTGATACTAAAGTAATGAATTCAAAGTCATGTGTTGTTTTATAAAAAAAAATCATTCTAGCAGTTGTCTTTAGGTAAGCATTGAGTTTTACACAATTATCTTAAGAAGCAGTATGGCCTCAAATCAGTCGATACAGCACATGCAAAACTTCACTACATTATCTTAGAGCATCCTTCATTTTTTAACATTAACTGTTTTGCCTACATCATTCAATTTATTTGTCAGATAGGCCATAATTTGTTATTGTTCCTCCAAAGCAGAATATCACTGAAAAATGAAGGTGTGTCATCACTGGGAATACATCAAATTAGTGGCCTCAGGCTTCAAATATACAATTGACCCTGAACAACATGGCTTTGAACTCCATGGGTCCACTTATACATGGATTTTTTTTGATGCAGGGATTTCACATTTGGATATTGGGTGTTCAGAAATTCCAGTTAGAACAAAGATTCAGACTTTCTCACCTAATAATTGTGTTACTGGTTCACCTAGTGGTAAGTGTCAATATTTTTTTCTTAATATTACTCCTCTATGGAACAGGAAAAAAATGTCCCTAGTGGGCAATCCAAGAAATCAGATTGTGCTTCCATTTAAAAATGGCACCTAGCAGATCCTCCAATAACTTCCTCTAAGTCAAATGCTAAAAATATTGATGTAAAAAAGGGGGAACTACTTAAAAGAAAATGTTAAGGTAGATAAACTGCTGCCAGAATTTGGAAGAAAATTCAAAGAACATTATCACCAGGCTTCAGCTCAGAAAACCAACTAACTTGACAAAAAAAGAAAAAAGAAAAAGAAAAGAAAAAAATACAGACTTTTTAAATATCCCATATCCTATGACTCTTTGATTTAAAGACTAATGAAGGGGCACCTGGGTGGCTCAGAGGTTGAGCATCTGCCTTGGCTCATGTCATGATCCCAGGGTTCTGGGATTGAGTCCTGCATTGGGCTCCCTAGAAGGAGCCTGCTTCTCCCTCTGCCTATGTCTGTGCCTCTCTCTGTGTCTCTCAAGAATAAATAAATAAAATCTTAAAAAAAAAAAAGACAAAGGGAACAAAATGATAAACTGAGCAGCCACCCATATACTCAGTAGATGCTGCTTTCATTATAAATATATTTTTTAAATATTTTATTTATTCATTCATGATAGACAGAGAGAGGGTGGGGAGGGAGAGGCAGAGACACAGGCAGAGGGAGAAGCAGGCTCCATGCTGGGAGCCCGATGCGGGACTCGATCCTGGGACTCCAGGATGGCGCCCTGGACCAAAGGCAGGTGCCAAACCCCTGAGCCACCCAGGGATCCCCTATAAATATTTTTCTTAAGGAAACTTTCACATTCCTTTTTGAGGTGATTAAGAAATTCTGAAATTAGAGAGTAGTAATGGTGAATGACATCATGAATGAACTTAATGCAACTGAACTGTGCACCTTAAAATGGTTAAAATGGTAAGTGCTGTGCTATTCTGTCACAAAAATAAATTAATAATTTCACACACAAAAAAAGAAAAGTAAAATAAAGCTCCATAGACCCAACACTGATCTTCAACAATGATTAACCTATAGCCAGTGTTTCATTTAAATTCATATCCCTTCCATTCCACACTGAATTATTTTGAAATGAATCTCAGGCAGCATGTCATTTCATCCATAATTATTTCCATGTGGTTCTCTAAAAGACAATAATACTTTCTTAAAACATAACTGTTATCATGCCTGAAACTAAAAATAATTCATCATCAAATATTCAATCAGAGTTAAAATTTCCCTCACTGGTTCACAATGTTTCTTGATTTGAAACAAGAGTCAAGCAAGATCACATTATATTTAGTCGCTATGTCTCTTTTGTCACTCTCAATGTGTAGATTCCCCATTCCTTTGCAAATTTCTTCACAATTTAATCATTGAATGAACAGGCTTGTTTGTCCCGAAAAGCTCCTTACATTCTCAGTTTTGCCAAATACATCCTCATAGTGTTGTTTTATATGTTCCTACATCCCTTGAGTGCCTTGAGAGCTAATAATTAGATCTAGGGACTTGAGCAGATTCCAGTTGGATATTTTTTGTTCAAACTCTTCAAAGCTGTGTTATAGAATCCCATCAGGAGGCATGTGTGTTTGGCTGTCTCTTTTTTCCATTAAGATGGATCCATGGGTTTAGATGTTATCAGTCATAGCCACTTTAAAAGTTTTCCACAAGCTTTTTTACCTAATAGTCTTAGAAGCCAATGAGAACACTGACTATAACCATTACTTCCTTACAGGTAGCAAAATGACATACTTTAATTCTATCATTCTTTCTTCTTCGATTAGCTGTAATGCATATATAAAGAATTACTTCATCAACTACTAGGATCCATTTAGATGGAGTAATTGGAAAGGGAGGATTACATACTTCATTTCAAGGCAAAAGCAATGTCTCGAAAATCTCCAATCAGACTTGTCAGAGAGTATAAATGAGCCAGCCCCTAAGAATTCCCAGAAATACTCAAGAGGGGATGGGTCTTGGGGTGAAGGGTGGAGGTGGAGGGTGTCACATGAGCAACTGGAATTCCTGCTCAAACAGGAACACATCCCACTGAAATTTAAGTAAGTACTGTTAAAATGACCCAGTTAATATCCATAGGCTCATGAGGCACAGGAATATTCAAGTTACATTAGATTTTAGTACAACAAATTAATGGGAAGAGAAAACTTAACGTATTAGACTGGGACAATTAAAATTATTATTAAAATTATGCATTAAATTAGACTGGGGCAATTACAAAAAATATTTGCAGTTTAAAAAATATACCATCCTTAATTAATGTGTTATACCAAATAGCACCAGGTGAATGAATTAAAAGGCTAAATATAAGAAATTAAACCGAAGAAACATGAACTTCTTGGTTTGACTTTGTACTAAAACTTCTAAGCCTAAGAACAAAGGAAAAAACTACAGTGTAAAAGAAAAAAAGAAAGATTATATTTTATTTCCCATAAATTTTAATATGTTTGTCAACTCTAACATAAAAGGTAAATGACAGTGTGAAAAAAACTACAATATTAATATATAAGAAGCTCTTATTGGTGACTCAATAAGAAAATGGTAAACATTATAGTAAAATAGAAGATACTCATACATCATTCAAGATGAAGAAACACATGCAAATTAAAGCGCAATAAAATTCTATTTTTTTCCTTTAAAATTGAAACCAAATTTTTCTCTAATGTTAAAAACTTGCATTGGAATCAGTACAGGAAAAAGAAAAACCATGCTTTGTGGAGGAAATCGTGTATCAGTAAAATTTTTATGAAGTACAACTTGGTAACATGGATAAAGGGTCTTAAAAATATTCTCACCCTTTGAGCCAAAACAAATTTAGAATTTCTTTTAACAATATAAATACATTCAATATTTGTCACAAAGGAGCTCCTGGTAAATTTGGAAGACAGACACAATTTAGGTAAATAATGCCAAGTTACGAGATGGAAAACTATATAGCTAATAAAAATGTTTTCAAAAATATTTTAAACATGTGAAAATTCTTCAATAGATAAAGTGGAAAAAATAAGGTTCAAAATTATTTACATAATGTAAATCCAATTTCATGCACACACATATATACATACTTAAATATATATACATTATATTTATAAACACAAGTATGTATAAATGTATTTTAAGTCTAAGTATACATATCTATATATAAATACATATTTATGTACTGTGTGTATGTGTGTGTATGTATGAAAGTGAGTGAATAAAGTGCTCACAGTGTTGACTTTATGGGTTTGTTTTGCTTCCGTATAAATTTGGTTATGGTTACATATTTCCTAATGAAGCATTATTTTATAACCAAAATTAATATTATTTTAAAAGAAATATTTTGTTTGACTCAGGTATTCCATCTATGTATATTCATTTCATCACCATCAATTTTGCAAACATTTTCTATTATGTGCCAGGCATTGTCACTCCTGGGATCCATGGCAAAAGGGGCCTGGCAGTTATGAAATGTTGAATAAGCTAGTGACCATTCCCCTATGGGAGTTGTACTCTAGTGAAAAAGACAGATCTTTACAAAACTGAGCATGGTTTTGTCTGAGTCGGTGCTCTAACAGAAGTATAAACTAAGAGCAGACAGCTATTACATAACCCAAACTCTTTTTTTGCCTCAGTAGAAGAAAGGTTGGATTCGAGCAAATATATGATTTCCAAGAACAACTATCTGTGTAACTTAGGCTGCCTAGCAGAATGAAAGTGAAGACTCGGTGTTGTTATTTAACCTGAACAGTGTCATTCACTACTAAGAGACAGAACTATCAATCCCTTCCTTGATACTATATGGTCCTGGTTTTCTCTTGAGTCATCCCTACCTTCTTAGTGCAAAGGGTTGCCACAGTTCAAGATTTTCCCATTAAACATGAGAAACAGTCACCAGCCAGCCATGCTTGTCTTTCTCAGCCTCTCTGCCCTGTTCCACATCAGCTAGCATCAGGTCCTAATCCAAACCAACCTTGGAGGTTTTGCTCCACGGGTTACGCAGGCAGAGTTAATGGAGCTATCACCTGCTCTTGTCTGCAAACAAAGAATGATGGATGGCTGTCTGCTAAATGTATTAAACGTCAGTCCAAGAGAGCTGCTCCTTAGTATGCAAGAGCAGGAGAAAATAAGAATTCTCATTTCTTCATTCACCTCCTACATTCCAGGAAGACTTTGTCCTCTCTTCCCTTCTCATGCTAGTCACCTGTATGACTAACAAGTTCCTCAGCATCAACTCACATACACAGTTTATTTAACACAGCACACTCATTCTTTCATTCTACAAACATTTATTGAGAGCCCATTAAGTGGCAAAGCTCTGTGCTAAAAGCTGGAGATACAAAATGAATAAAACATAGGGCTGGTACTTGGGTCCTTGTGATATAGTGAGAGAGAAAGAGACATTAAAACAAATCATTGAAATAAAGTACTATAGGTGTTCTAATATGCAAAATATGTAGGGTAGTAATTATAAACTCCTTTTATTGAGAACCTGCTATATAGGTTTTATGGTAAATACTTCATATGCATTAAAAGCACTCAATCCTTGAAATATCCCTATGAGATAGCAAGAAGTTAAACTACCAGTTCTTCCCTGACCCTGGCTAGACAATCCCAGGACAGTATTTTCCTGCTTCTGTGCTAAAAATACTGAACCAGGAAAAAAAAAAAAAAGTACTCTTATTCCATGAAATCTTTGCTCCAGTAAGACTGAACTAGTTAAAAACAACTTACTTAATTATTAAGACCAAAGGTGTTCATCAAGGGTTACTTTAAGATCTTTGCCTCCCCATGTCCACCAGTTCCAAGTTATTTTATCATATAACCTGCCCAATCCCATCCAATTTTCTGCCTTGAAAGCCCCACCTTAAAATCACACAGACCAGGCCCTAAAACATCCTCCCCTCGCCCACCCATTGTTCAGAAGCTACTAAAAGTCATACTGGCCTTCTCCCTTACTCAGAAGGCCAATAAGCTTAGCTTTGCTCAACCAGCAGGTTTTCTCTGGGGAGATTCTGAAATATCAATAATCAGCAATTGATATGATGGTCATCATTTCACATTTGTATAAGGATTTATGTGACTCTAAACCTTATAATTCTGTCCATTCTGCCATTTATGTTGGTTTAAAAGAAGTGATATTTTAGTGGGAACTGTATGAAGGAAGGGCACAGTAGACATGCCATTTAAGTTTTAAAAGCCAGATAGGGGCACCTGGGTGGCTCAGTGGGTTAAGCATCTGCCTTCAGCTCAGGTCACTATCCCAGGGTATTGGGCTCAAACCCTGCATCAGGCTCCCTGCTCAGGGGAGAGCCTGCTTCTTTCTCTCCCTCTACCCCTCCCAACTGCTCATGTTCTCTCTCTCTTGCTTGCTCTCACTCTCTATCTCAAATAAACAAAATTAAAAAAAAAAAAAAAGCCAGATAAAGTTAGGCGACTGGGTGGCTCAGTAGGTTAAGTGTCCAATGCTTGACTTCAACTCAGGTCATGATCTCAGGATTGTGAGATCAGCCCCTCAATGAACCCCGCAACAAGCCCTGGGTGTGAAGGCTATTTGGGATTCTCTCTCTCCCTCTCCCTCTGCCCCTCCTGCCTCCACCCCACAAGCACATGTGCATGCTCTCACTCTCTCTCTTCCAATTTCTTAAAAAGAAATTTAAAAATAAGAGCCAGATAAAGTATTCATCTGACTTTCAAGAGAGGAAATCATATTTGTGTGCAAAGAAACAGAGGCATGAATTTGTAAGGTACTTATGAGAATTTAATTACAGAAAGACTACATGGTAGAGTGGAGTGCTAGGAGATGAGGCTGGAAGCATAGGTAGGGCCTGATCACAAAAAGTCCTATTTCCATCCTACAGGTTTTGATTTTACCTTGTAGACAATGGGAAAACATAGAATGATTTTTTATTTTCTAACCACAGTGACATAATCAGTTTTGTGTTTTTATAAAGATTATTCTGGTACTGATTTCAAGGCATAAGTCAGGAAATAGTGAGACTCATTAGGAAGCTATTTCAGTAATCTAGAAGGGATTCTGGTGACTTAGATGATGTTAGAGGTAGAAGAACAAAGAGGATGGGACACATGAAAGAAACCACTGCCATAAGATTTGATCATTAATGAGATGTCCTTAGGGAAAAAGAGCTTGGGGATTACTCCAGGTTTCTAATTTAGGCTAATGAGCATACTTTTAAAAACAGAAAAATCTAAGGGGCACCTGGGTGCTCAGTCAGTCAAGTGTCCAATGGGTTACGATCTCAGGGTCCTGGAATGGAGCCCCAAGTCAAGCTCTGCACTCAGCCAGAAGTCTGCTTGATGATTCTTTCTCTCTCTCCCTCTTCTTCTGCCTATCCCCTGCCTCAGCTCTCATGCTCACTCTCTCTCAAATAAATATATTCTTTTAAAAAAAGAATATTATCTCTAGTGCCTCTACCTTGAGGGTAGGTCAGTCTGATACTTCTCAAAGCACTGAACATGGTGCCTTGAACACTGCAGGATGTGATGAGCATGTACTGAAGGACTCAGAGGCAGGAAAACAGGTAAATAAAGCATGAATTGGTCAGTAAGTGGCAAGAATTTGTTAGTAGCTCTCAGCATTCCAAATTTGGGATGCTTGGCCAAAGTAAACACAGATTCTAAAATCTTTGTAGAGCCCTCACAGCATTAGCTTTTTATAGGACTTCTGCGATGGAAGCACAGTCTGCTTTTTATTTTGCTCCCTGGGATTTGAAACGGCTGAGCAGGAATCATGTGACAGAGGAATAAGAATGAACATTTCGGAGCTTGAGACTCACAAGTGAGCGGAAGAGTCCAGGGAGATATGAAATATGCCAGATTCTCATGGGTCATGAATTTAAAAACCAAACCACATTACCTTTGGTTTAGAGTACACAATGCCTAAAAATAAAAATGAAGACCTGAGGTTTTTATAAATTTTTATTTTCTAATTATAAAGTACACAGAGGTTAACATTTACTTTTTAAAGCATTTGTAAGTGTGCAATTCAGTGGCGTTAAATACATTAACATTGTTGTGCCGTCATCACCACCATCCATCTCTAGAACTTTTTCATTTTCCCAAACTGAAAAACTTAAGTTCAACACTAGATCAAGACATCTGGAGTCTGGATTTTCTCAGATATTATCACAGGGATAGTCTGTGGCCTTATCAGTTCATTAACTCAAGTCACTTGCTGACTCTTCCCAAGTATAACTCAAACATAGCTGACTGCTTAGAAATCATCCAAAAAATGAAATTTTAGAAGACATAATTATTCAATGTGCTAGAACATAAAGGAGACTCAAAGAGTTAAAAGCATTTATCCTGATGGGTAGGTTTTGGGTTGTTTGTTTTCGTGAGTATTGAACAGAATTATCAAGAAATATATTTTATGCAAGCATCTGTTCCTTTTCCATACAAAAAGAAAGAAAAAAAGCTACTCCTCAAATCATTCCCAGTGCCCAGCTATACTCATTTCCTGTTAACAGATGCTCCCATGTGTCCAAAACACAGTCCCAAGAGGGGATTCTGTATCTTCCATCTGAGCATTTCCAGTAACACAATCTTCTTGGCTAACATGGCAATCGCTACAGGGTGTTCCACAAGGGAGCCACTCCTCACCTTGTAATGTCTAACCGCTGGAGTGTCTGTATGGCAAAGATTGATTTACAACCCAAGGTGTCTGGTCCCTGAGGGCCACTCACTTCACTCCAGCCTTCAAGAATCATATTTCACAGTCCCGGATAACCCGCTTGGGTAAACAATCAAACTGAGCACCAGAATTGCTGAGGGAACAGCGGATTTGGCAGCCAGAGAGCCAGGATGGCCGGCTTGAGGCTGAATGGATGTCTCCAGAGGTGGCACTGACACTGAGCCAGGCTTCTTGATTGGCAAGCTCTTGGTTTCTGGCTCCTTGTTTTCCTCAGACAAATCCAGGGGCTGACCACACTCCAGGCTCTGGTCCTCAATCCAGAAAGCCATGTCTATGACACAGAGGGCCAAATTCTGGAAGGAGCGATTTGGAGAACTGTTCAATGGTTTCCAAGTGCGAGGGGTCTGGGGGCAGGTCATGGGCAATTTGCACAGACCCACGGAAGAGAAGAGGTTTCCACGTAGCCCTTGCCCCACGTGCCAACACCTGTAGAAGCTGCACAGACCAGAGTGCCACACCTTTTAAAAATTCACCCCAACCTCAGGGCTGATGGAAGCCAAGCCAAGAAGTGCCTCAGAGCACTCTATAGGCTGCCAAACGAAAGACAGAACTGGTACTAGTCTGCCAGTCAGCCAGTCAGGGTCATAAGCCCTCTTCAATCGAAACAGCTTTATATGTGTGTCACAATGATTAAAGAAGACAATTCAGCTGACACAAATGATCTGTATTTAACACCTCATAAAGTGGGCAGTCTCCATTCCTAAGGGTCCAGAAAACTGCAACATGTAGCAGAAGGCAGGACACTTTTTTAGGGTAAAGAATAAGGGGCAAGGAAGTAAGTATAAAGCCCAGAGTTGGCTTGGCATTTGGGAATTGGATGACTGGAGATACTGCATTTCTGGACAGTCAGAGCTTTTAGAGGAACAGGAAAGTTATCTAAGTTTTGATCTGCTGGTATATATATGTATACACACATACACATATATATACCATATTTTTTTATATTGGAAGAAATCTATACAAGATTTCTTCCTTTTAAAAGGATTCCACTGTTTTAAGAAAAAACAGCAACAACAAAAAAAGCAAACAAAAGCCTCTGAGGACAAAAATAGAGATTTCTAGAGCAAAAAGACTGGGTCAGTATATCCAGACTGAGTGTGGGCCAGTGTTTGGAACAGTGTCCTCACTCCTGGATCACTGCCTTCTCTCCACCCCGCTGCCCGCCTCACTGTGTGCCTTTAACCTCAAAACGCAGAGTGGGTAAGCCATTTACAATATTCTGGTCTCAATTCTCATTCAGTGTGAACAGCAGGAGAAAATGAAACCTTTGAAAGAAGCGAAAAGGATCTGCCTGTGGGCATCCTAAAAATCAATGGCAGACCCAGAACAACTGCAAACATGCTTGTCCCAGGATCCGGTGCTCTGCACCAAACTCATTTTCACCCGCCCATGAGCCCCTCACCTTCTTTCATATTTCTGACTCCTGCTTGCTCAAGAGATACAAGGTGACTGGGGAAATCCTAACACCAGAATCTCTCCCAAATTATCCCTACACCTGGATCTCAAAGAGCTCTGAGATTTCAGTGCCTTCCCAGCTGCTGTTATCTTCAAATGCAGGCTTGTTTTCTCCATATAACTGAGAGGCTAGGCCCCTGAGACAGAGAATGCCTCCCCTCTTAGGTGCTCCCCCGAAAGCCCCAAGTAAACACTCTGCATGATTAGTACTCAATACCATGGTCAATAACTTGGAACAAGGAGACGCTTCATAAGAGTATTGCCCTGTTCTTTCAGAAAAGGAAAAATCCTCACATATTCCCAGGTTTTTGCACCACATTATTCTCACACGTCCCAGTATCTTTTCCCCCCAGATATCTGAGCAGATGCATTGATTAAACCAACCCAGAGGAAGCAAAATATGTCACCCAAAATATTTTTTCTCCCATTTACATGTAAACAATAGAAGGATTCAAAGCACCAGCACACAAAAGCACTCTGAAGATAGTCCAATTCTTTTATTTTTACAGTTGGGTAAGCTCAGAGTCACCCAGAGATTCTAAGTAGCTTGTAATAGAACCCACTTCCCAGTCCTAGATCTTGCCACCAAACTCCCATGACAAGAGAAGGGAGTCCCAGTTTGCCTGGGACCATCTTGGATGATGATACATGTTGACTCAGTATAGTTATTAGCAGTGTCTCTCACTCTTAAAGGTGTTCCAATGAAGACAATAAATTACATGGTCACATCTCCTAACTATATGTATCCATTGGGTTTATAACTAAAATAGATCAAGCCAGTGAAAGGAAGTCAGAGTGTACGGAGCAGTAGCCTGTAGACTGAGTACTCAGAAAAGCCAAACTGTGAACCCAAACCTGGTGTTATGTGTGCTCCTCAAATTCTCAGAGACATCCATGATCTAAAGTAGGTGAACAATCACTGACCCAGTCATGGCCCCACTCCCTGGGCAACCATCCCAGTAGACAACCAACTGGGCAGCTTCCCTGCTTCTCTCCTTCTCACTGCACCAAACCATTCCCATGAAACCCAAACCTTTCCAAATGAGTTTGGCTCTTGTTTTAGTTTTTGTACTAACTCCCTAGGGCCACTAGCTTTGGCAGGATTCTGTTAGGTTTGTCGTGTTTCAGAAGGATAATGATGAAGAATTATAGAGGGCGAGGAGTGGGTGGGGTAGAGAAAGCAGAGGAGGAGGAGGAGGGAAGGGGGGGAGGAGGAGGAGGAAGTATTGTTAACAACAAGACCACTGGGACAATCAGCCATGGGAATGATTTCAGTTTAAGCAACAAAGACTGTTTTGTTTCCTGAGCTCTCAACTGAGCAGCATTTGGCTGCAACAGAAGAAAGGGATCCCTGGGGAAAGGCAGGGGCTGGGCATTCAACTGCCTCTCTTGTCACCACAGGCTGTCATCTTGTCAGGAGAGTAAGCCAGGCAAAACTGGGTTCAGTCCACACCAGGGGGAGGGCCACTGAAGAAGACCTGAGATCCTGCAGGTGTTTGGGGTGATGTTGCTGGGGTCTCTTTCTTCCCTCTGAACCTCCCCTTGGGAGATCTACCCTCTTAGAAATCCCCCTCTTGTCTCCTACAGACATGAAATGAGGTTTTATACTACTTGGGATACTAAATATCCCCAGGCAACTCACAGAGGGTGAGAAAGTAGTAAGAAGAGATGAGCTTTTAACTATGAACCCAGGAGTTCCCATCTTCTTTCCAAGGCAAAGACCATCCACATTCTTCTTCACCCAGCTTCCTTCAAAATGAAAAACAGTGCTCACTTGAGAAATGGGGGCACAGTTTCCCACTGGAAGGGTTGCTCTGAACGTCAGGGACAAGATAACAGAGCTCTCTCATCAAGTGTGACACCGTGCCACTAAATGGCAGCTCTCCTCAGTATTATTAAAGGACCCTGCATTTGGTTCATAAAGAGGTCTGATTTTTTATTTTATTTTTTTTTCAGAAAGAAGTAAATGGCTTCCTAGAAGGAAGCATTACCACTCAGTCACAGGAAGCCTGTTTTTTAAATTATGTGCATTCAGGCAGGTGTCTAAAGGAAGAGTAAGCCTTGGTCTTGCTGAGAGTCCTTCCCAGCATACCCCATTCTGAAAATTTAGCATGTCTGAACTCACAGAATAACCTCTATAATGGAAGTTGGGAAATGGTTGCATGGTGTTGGCCTTGTGTCCACAAACCAGTGTTGTCAGGATGGGCCCATGTACGAACCCCCAGGTGAAAGGGGGATTCTACCTAAAGAAACTCTGACCATGGAGGTGACAGGAGAAATCTAGGGCTGATGAGGCAAACAGCTCCTCTTTGAAATCAGGGTAAGCATGGAACAACTTTTTCTTCCCCTCCCTCTGGCCCATCATTCCTCTCTCTTGTTTTTGAGACCAAGTGCATTCAAACCCCAAAACCAAGAGCTGACATCACACACTGCGTTTCTGGAACACCCTGCTCTCCTTTGCTCTTGGCTAGCAGAACAGATTCGGAGCCACCCTCTCTGGAGCACAATTCATTACTGCTCTGAACAGGCTGGGACTTGCTTTCAAAAGGCAGCTGGGCTTGGGGACCATGTTTCACTTCTTGACACCATTAATTGGGTTATGAGTCAGAGCCATAATGAAGACAAGTTTTGGTGTCTCCTGCAACTGTCCTGGGAAATGCAAACGCACAGGCCCAAAAGCCACAGAGGGAGGGAGAACCGGACAGATTTGCTTTGTTTATCGGGCCCACATGGTCACCAGATAAATGGTCAGTGTCATGGGACTCCTCTGTGGACAGGCCTACACTTTTTTCTGCTACTCCCAAGGCCCTGAGATGTCACAGTCCCTCACCCAGAGCGCCTCATTAGTAACAGGAGGAAGTGGGAGGAGGCACAAGTAGATTCAAAACAAGATACAGAAGGAGACTTAGGGGAGGGCACATTCTGAGAGCCCTACATGGTAAATGAGAGGCAAGATCCAGTGTCCCAGGCAAACCCAGGCCACTGCACTTTAGGAACCAGACCTGCTTCCTCCCTCCATGAGGGCAGCAAAAGGAGAGCAAGAAGTGAGGAGCAAACCTCAGAAGGTCTGAATCAAAATCAAGGGCCTGGGCTGACCAATCTGACACTCACAGAGGGCCAACAGGCATGAAATCCTGAATGTAGCCAGCTAGGCTGCATAAAACATGCAGGCTGACAAGTCCATTGCCACAACTAATTCAAAAGTCCAATTGCATTTATAGGATTGTTGGCCTCTTTCATATATCCATGCATCTCTATCAGACTTCATTTTGTCTCTCTGCCTTTCATGTTATACTTTTGCAGCTCCAGCTGCAATCTCACTAGGATTTTAAAATCCCCTGGTCTGTTGTACTGTTTACAACTAGCAGGAGGCTCATGCACAGTTCTTTAGAGAGGATGCATTATGACATCATCCACGGAAGTTACAACAGACACCATCAACATATTCTCCCCGAAGTCCTGTGCTTCAGAGCAATTTCATAAATCCCAGCATTGTACAAACCAAACAACACAAAGGCACAAGGTCAGATAAAGACTAACTTTCTGAAACACAGACTTGGGAGCCTCCTGCAGGGGCCAGTGTGGGGAAACTGGTGCACTGCTGTTTGTACATGTGCTGGGTCCTGGGGACCCTTGGGGACTGAGAAAGCTGGGGAGGAAGTAGGCAGGTGGGTGAACCAGGCCTAAATGCTGTCCCAGGGGGTGTGGGCAGCAGAGAGAGAGGGGAGGTTTTGTGTCTCTGAAGCTGTATACTTAGCAGTCCCTTCTGAGTATTCTGGGGTCCGATCACCTGGTCCCAATTCAGCTCCATTATCTGTGTTGTTGGGCAAGTTCACCAACTACTCCTGCCTCCTCCTCTTCATTAAAATGGAGAGAATGAAAGCACTTGCCTCACAGGATACTTGTCAAGGCTAGAGGAAGTAAGACATGTGAGGTATGTAGAATGATGCCTGGCACAAAGTAATTGCTCAATACATGTTAGCTCTTATCACTAATATGACTTCTTCAAGCATGTAATCATGTTGACTTTGTTATCTCCAAGGAAATGGAAAGTCGCAGGCTCTGCCCCTTAACAGAACAGAACATTAACCCAAATAGACCAGGCAATCTAACAATCTGGCAGCACCAAAATTGCCTTTTGCCTCCATTTTCTCACTCAACACACTAAATAGAGGCTTTCTTGTTGGAACTTTCAAAGACAACAATGACAGATGAGGCACACTGAGCAGCCTCCCCTTCTGCTGCCAACCTTAGGATCAGATTGGGTGCTTAGGCCTGGACCGTGGGCTCTGACCGGTATTGCCTCTGCTAAGTCCCAGTTAAGCCCTTGCTCAACTTTCCCAAGCAGCAAGCTGCAAAATCTTAACGCATCTTCAGGCAACAAAAAGCTAAGGATTTCCTGTTAACCTTAGTTGCTTATTAACCCTCCCATCTTGAGCACTGCAATCTAGCCTAATAACAGGCTTATTTATCTTCAGCCTGTGGGCCCCTCCTTATTCAGTAACTGGCATCTTTCCACATGAAGTCACCATCCTGGGAACTTCCAGTGCTGAGGCTGAGCCCATGAGATTGCTCAGTCAAGTAACACTCGTGTGAAATCAGCAGATGAAACTCTGAACCCGCCCCACCTTACCCCAGGTGGAGCTGTGACTTAGAAGCTCTTGTCACCAAGTGTCATGTTCGAGTGTTGCTTGTGTTTTCATCTAAGTTGGTCTGAGCTGAGAATATTTCTGGGCTCACTTACTCTTAAAGACAACCCCAGCATTTCACACTGAGATTAACACTCTTTGACACAGCGCACAGCGCCAGAGTGTAACATTTACAAGGAGAAAATAACTTGAAAGTGAAGGAGACCAAAAAGGCATAATTACTCAAGGCAAACTGTTTTGTTCATTCAGTGATTACAGTGGTTTTAAAGCCTTATAATTTATCATAGCTCAGAACAATTTAAATCTCAGTTGTGCTCCTTTGAGAAACCGAGACACTTCCCTTTCTTTATTCCTTCTGACAGGCTATTCTTTTAATATCATCTTAGTTCTAAAATGGCATAGACTGTACCTTCCCTACATCACACACAGAAAAAAAAAAAAAAAAGAAAGAAAAAAACCTGATAGCGACAGACTGCACCTTTGCATTGCATTAGGCTGCAGTGCACAAATAACCAAAGAGTATAACAATTCCAAATGGGTGTAATTTCTTTCAGGTTCAAGTATCAGTTTGCTTGTTTTGCTGCTGCTAATCACCTCTTAAACAAACAATTGCTTTATCTATGTACTGTGCCTCATTTCACTTTCAAATTATGTGTGTGTTTTGCTTCTAACAGCTTATTATGATCTATAATTAACAATTTTGCTGAAAGCAGAGCCGTGTATTGAGGAGAGCCCACATGCTATCTGAGAAGTACTTGAAACAGGAGGCCTTTGTTTTCTTCACAAATTTGGCAAACAGAAGGTACCTCCCTTCTCTGCTGTGCATTGTCTTCTCCAGAAATCCAGAAGTATGCAGGCAGAAAATTAAAAGAAATATTTTGAACTCTGGCAAAATCTCAGTTTGCTGTCTTTGAATCTAAATAGACCAGGGGTTCTTGAAGTTGTCCATAACTGAGAATCACCTGGGGAGCTTTCACCAGAGTGCTCAGACCTAACCTCAGACCTATTATGTCTGAATCTCTGGGGGCCGACCCAAGCCTGAGTACTAGTTCAAGTTCCCAGAGGATTATAGAGTACAGTCAAGAATGAGAAAGACTGTGGCAAATTATATAGTCTACCTACGTAAGCTACCAGGAGCCCAGAGAAAAAGGTAACGCTGGTAAGAATTAAATGGTTAAAAGTTGAATTTACTAGACTGCACTGAAACTTAGATTATTTTCCAAGTACATGAACATCTCCAATCTAAATGACTTGCAGAAGATTCTTTTGACTCACCTCTCAGCTTATTCAAACTCACCAAGCAAGCAGCAAAGTTGCTTAAAAATTCACCCCTGAAAGCAGGTCTTTGAGATAATGGAATGGAAAATCATTTGGGAACAGATTTCCTGGATGTATTCTTGAATAGGCAACCTGCATTTCCCTTGTGGGTCAACCACTTTAGAACTTTCTCTGTGAGGCTTGACGAAGTTATTAAAGACACAGCTCCTAAATTCTTGTGTTGAAAGGTCTGGGTATATGGTTCTCCACTTTCACACAATCTGTTAGATGGGAGGGAAACTAGTTTCTTTTATGCACATCAGAGAAGCTGGGTGCAGGCTTTAGCATGACTGAGCCGTCAGAACTTTTAGACAGAGGTATCTTTTCTCCTTTGTGACGTAGGCATGAAACCCTGCCCGGAGAGTTTCTTCTGGACGCAACACTGAAGTGTGCCAGATCTCTTCCCTGTACTCTTCTCTACCCCCAGTACAACTCTCTCTGGAAACGGCTCCAACCTTTATGTCTTATTCTCTTGGGCTTAGTGTCAGCTAACTTCCTCTATCAACCAGTTCTTGTACAAGCACACTCAAATTCAAAGTGCTAATAAGGAATTCTAAAGGGATGAATTATATATTGCACTGTTTTTTTTGGCAACTTTCTCCTCTCATGCTTCTAAAAACTCTCTCTTTACCAAACATATGCACATACACACATGCACACATACACCCCTCTGTTATCTAATCCAGTGGTTCCCAAACATGGCTGGTCAAAGGACTCAACTAGGGGAGCTTTTTAGTTATAAATTCCTAGACTCCACTCTCTGATTCTGCTTCAACAGGTCTGGAATCAGGTTCAAGAATCTGGATATTTCGAAGCTCCCAAAGGATGCCAATGATCAACCAAATCTGGAAACTAGTAATCTATTCCCTGAGAGCACGCCAGGTCAGATTGAGGGAGAAGGCACAGAGTCACCCAGTAGAGATGCATGGGGAGAGGTATTTAGAAGTAGGTAAGGATTTCTGGCACATCTTCAAGTCCATGGTGCAGTTCTGGCTGACACAGCAACTGTCCAAGCATGTGCTGCAGATGTGACACTGTTCAGAGAGTGAATGGCTCCAGGGTTTGCAATCCATCATCATCACTGTCCAAATAGTTTTGGATATGTCAAGGGACAGAGCTACTTTGGGCCATAATAAAGATTCTCATTTTCCAAAACCTACTCTCCATCCAATAAATGAGGAAGCATATGCTGTATCTGGGGGCCTGCTCCTCCAACAAAAACCTCCATTTAGAAGGTGAAGAGGAGCTGAGGGCCTGGGAGGAAGGGAAAATTGGTTAAGACGGTTTAAGAGAGGGTAAAAAGCATCAAGCACAAAGGAGACCTTACATTCAAAAACAAGTTTAACACGGAAACAGTTTCCCTTTCTTGATGGAGCAAGCAAGGGGTGGGAAGCTTTGCAACTCTGCTCAGTGTCTCTCATTGGCTGGCTTACCTCACAGTTTCTTCATGAAGAAAACACTCTGCAAGGCAAGAAATATGGTGACTTAAATTGCATTCATGAGATTCTCTGATAAAAAAAAAATCAATGTGTCAGATCAATTTTTCTTAAACAAGTTCATCATACTCTAGAGTGATCAATAGGGAATGTTTTTCAGCCGCTTCCCAGCCTTCCCCCTTCAGTAATTGCTAGAATTTCATATCGACAGGCCATAGGATGCTTTGAAGGCTGAATTGATCCATTAGCCTGTGGTGCTACAAAGCTGGGCCACAACAATAACGCGGTGTCCCCCCAGGGACCAGGGCTGAAATCAAACAGGAGGTAAGCCATTACATTATGTGTTTGACCCTGGAGGAGCCAGGCCCCAGCTTCATTTGCAAGCTGGGAAGAAGCAAGAGGAAAAAGAATGGAGGACACAAAAAGAGAAGGGGACCAAGAAGATAAAGCAGCAGAGGTTGGGAAGGAAGTAAATGTGGAGAGATCCACAGTTTGATTATAAATGGTCCCCATCGAAGAGGAAATGCTGTGTGGCCGGGTGAACCACATATGCTGGGCAGCTGTAGTCAAGAGAAAAATAAACTTGAAAGGACTCCAAATGGGAAGCTAAATGATGTTCATCGGTATCATTTTGGTCTTGAACTTTAGCTCATAGCTCTTCTTTAATGGTGATGTGAATAATTACCCTTGCCTGGGGCAAAGGAGAAAAGAAGCCTCTGAGTGCACAGCAAAGGAGAGAGGGGGCAAGGAGGACAGGGAAAAATGGAGAAAACTCTTCTCTTTTGCCAAGAGGTAAAATTATTCATCTTGTAATCATTCCTGGACAGCTGTATGGAGCATTCATACAACCCACTGGCTCAGCAGGTTATCATAATAGGGATTATAATATAAAAAGCATCTCCGAGAAATCAAGGCTTGATTCACCAAAAAGAAGCCTTACCATAGGGGGCCAGGTCACAGTGCCTTTGCAGTACAAAGTCTAACTCTGGCAACAGAAAAATAAAACCCGACAGTCAGAAGGTATGCTAGTAAGAGGTGCTGATTTATCTGTTACAAAGCCGCAGTTAATCTATTAATCACGGAATTGTTCATTAGCTATCCTACACACTACAGTTACGTGGGCTTCCCAGAAACCTGTTGGAAAGCAAGGTCTGTGGAAAGCAAATTTGCACATGAGATGGAAATCACCCACCACATGCTAGCATGGTTAACCTGTAATTTTTATGTGGAAATTAGGTATGCCTTATTAAAACTCAAAGCCAGGGTTTTGCTGCTCTCAAATACAAGCATATGTAGATACCAGTAGCACGAGCATAGTTCTGAGTGACAGGCTGGCATATATTAGTTGCTGGGTCAGACCTCACTAGAGGATAAACTGACGTGTTCCATGCTGTCACACATTGCTTTCTGCATGCACCAGACATCCCAAAGGACGGTGACCTCCTTGGCAACTCACTCATTTTTCAGTTTCCATGCAAACCTTACCTAGTGAGCTCATGTGGGTATTTGCTCAGTATATATCATAATCGGAGTCCAGCCTGTATCTCATGCAAATATAATTAATCTGTCCACTCTGAAGAGACAGCTGTAGCATCACCTATGAGATTTTTTTTCTTATCTAAGAAGTTAAATGTGGGGGAGATGAAATTACAAAAATGATGATTCTGTTTCAATAATAGGTTTGTTGAATATGTTAGTAGATAAACTCATTGACAGAGTTAGATAATATTATGCAATTGGCAATATATTTATTTGAGCAAATCTACAGTGAATTATGGAAAATTAATATCTTGCTTCTAGAAACAATCACGGTGGCCCACAGTGGGCAGAGATAGGGTGACGATACTAACCTGGCTTCTCACTTAGAGTGCTATGAACAAGCCTGCCACCCAAATGTCTGCTATCAAGGCATGGGGCTAATTTCTACACAGGACCAGAGAGTCAGGCCATACTCCAGGCAGGCTTCTGTGCTGTTCCTATCAAAATTTCCACTGGACTGAGTGACAGATAAGACTGTCTCAGGAAATGAACCTCATACACACACTGTCTAGGATCCAACTTTATCCAAATAACTGAGGAGGCTTTATAAAATACGTATCTCCAAGGTCCACTTCCAAAACTTGCAATTTGCTAGCTCTGAGGTGGGTTCTGGAATCTGTACTTTTTAAAGTTCTGTAAGTGACTCTGATGAACAGCCTGGAGCAGAAATCAGTAAGTTCCATGGCCAGCCCTAGTGGCTCAGTGGTTTAGCGCCACCTTTGGCCCAGGGTGAGATCCTGGAGACCCGTGATAGAGTCCCACGTCGGGTTCCCTGCATGGAGCCTGCTTCTCCCTCTGCCTGTGTCTCTGCCTCTCTCTCTCTGTCTCTCATGAATAAATAAATAAATTTTTTTAAAAAAAAGAAATCAGTAAGTTCCATCTGATTCCTTAGGTGCTCTAGGCCTTACCCTGCAAAGCATATATAGACCATTAGCATGTTAAAAATGCCAAATCTCAGGCCCCACTACAGACCTACTGAATCAGAATCTGCATTTAAGCAGGATCTCCAGGTATTTTGTGTGGGCAGTAAGGTTCAAGGAGCACTTCTCTTTAATTTGCATATCTATTAAGTCACTTTGAAATTATCTACCTAGTGCTCACGGATTGCTACCACCTTGCTTCATGATACAAAGAAATGCCTTCACCAAATTATGCCATCGGATGTCAATAAGTCTCATGAAGAATGTTCTGGTTTTTTGGTAAAACCATTGTTTAAGGCATCATATATTGCTTAAGGCTGTCAAGTGCCTCTTGCTTGAAAGACTTATGGAGGAAAACAATTTTTTTAATGAAAAAGAGAAAGCCCTAAAGTAATAAATGTTTGCATGAGAAAGTATAAACAAACAAAGGCAAGCAAATAAAGATGATCTATTATTCCACTATCCAAATAAAGATATTGTTGATATTTTGTTATAGTGTATACATATTCCAGGTGTATCATCATAAACATTTTCACAGAATGAAAGATAATCATTTTCAACATGGTTTCTTTTGCCGTCATAAGATTATATGAATGCATACTACTTTATGAAACAGTGGCATGGAATATTATTATATCTCTATTCCCTCAGTGCTTACTTCTAGTTACTTTTTTGCTGCTATAAACAATATTACAGCATTTGGATTTGTATATCCCTGAAAATATCTTTAAAAGGTAAATTGCACACCAATAAAAAATAAATTTATTAAAAAAAAAAGACTGCAAAAAAAAAATAGTATCTAAAATATTTACTAGCTCTCCTAAGGAACTGCTAAGCTAACATTTTTCCAGATGACTATTACAGTAAATCGAGTTGCCCTTTTTGCTTTCATTGTCAGAAAAGTCAGAACTAAATGTAATGCTCAATTACACTAATTATACTAACCTGGATTCATAGATATACATATTGTATAATTACATATAATATATACATATTATATATGTATCACATATTTTTATAGATTTGAAAATACGTATCTTCAGTAAAACACATTAAATCTTTTAGGGCAGTAAGGTACTTATCAATTTAAATCAAGGTAATTAGTGGTTTCAAAAGAAAAGATTCCAAAATTGGCAGGGTTCCTTTTAATGCGTGTTAACAAAATTGCAGTTAAGTTAGCAAACACACTGTTACTTAAATACCAACAGAAATTTTCCTCCTGATTCTGTTTTTAGGGACTTACTTTTTTAGACCTTCAAGCACTCCCCAATAAAATGCCTAAATCCATGTTAAATGAAGGACACATTAAATTCAGAGCAAATTGCAGCAAAGGGGAAAGAAGTGAGTATAGGAAGATGAAAAGGAGCTAAAAGAAGAAACAAAAATGGCCCCAGGGAGGTTTTGCCCAGACTGAGCATCTACTTTGCCAGTCTCATAGAGTGGGTTATAATACCATGACTTCAGACTGAAATCAAGCTTTAATTCACTATAAATATAGATTACCGGGATCCCTGGGTGGCGCAGCGGTTTGGCGCCTGCCTTTGGCCCAGGGCGCGATCCTGGAGACCCGGGATCGAATCCCACGTCGGGCTTCCAGTGCATGGAGCCTGCTTCTCCCTCTGCCTGTGTCTCTGCCTCTCTCTCTCTCTCTCTCTCTCTCTCTGTGACTATCATAAATAAAAAAAAAAAAATATATAGATTACCACACAGCTGGGTGGATTTCTACTGCAAAGGGAAGTTTAGGTTCACTCATATTTAAATGCAAATAAGAGATGAGGTGAAGGGAGGGAAAGGAAGAAAGTAAGAATTACTTTATTCATTGCAAGAATCTAAGATATGCATGTGAGACACCATCGGACAGATACTTGTCTGCCCAGATTCAAAATGATGAAGAGGAAGGAAGCAGGAAAACAGTAGACAAGCAAGCAGTTCCCATATCAACTCTGGACAGTTCCTAAGAGATTTGACCAAAAACCTTGTCTCACCAATAACTGACTTAAGACCAGAGTATAGAAACTGAAGCCTTCTGTAGCATTCTCTGCATTCTCAGGCCCTTCTCGCAGTTTATTAATGCTAGAAAAATTTCTAACTCAAGAATGGAAACCATAAAACCGTAAAATAAACATGAGACAGACTATTTGATGTAAATGAGAATATGGACCTTCTAAGCCTCAAAGCTCATGTTACTTCACTACTGAGCTAGATCTGGCCTCATGGCAGAAAATAGCTTTAGATGCAGGCTTTCATTGAGTCCATCCAGTTTAGAAGAGAGAAAATGGCTTTTATTTGGGGAACAACTTAACTCCCGAGCAAATTATTTTTGTAGTAGAGTTCAACCAATGGAAGGAATTAATGTAAAAATGTGTAAGCCTTAGTCCATTTTCAAAGAAGTAAGAACAATGCTGCTGCATAGCTATCTCAGAACTGCAATTTCATAGCTGAGTAAAATGGAATAATAGCTGGTTCTCAGTGAGGGAACCCTGATGTGGTGGTAGGCAGACTAATGCTCCCCCAAAAGATGTCAATGTCCTAATTCCCAGAACCTGTGAATAAGCTATTTCATGGCAAGGGGATATTAGAATTGCAGATGAAACTAAGGTTGCTAATCAGATGACCTTAAAACAGAGAGATTACCCTTCATTATCTGGGTAGGACCAATGTAATTACAAGTGTCCTTTACCCTAGAAGAGGGAAGCAGTAGAGAGGTCAGTCAGAGAGAGATTTAAAGGAGCTACATTGTTGACTTTGAAGATGAAGGGGCCACATGCCAAGGAATTCAAGGAGCTTCTAGAAGCTAGAAAAGGCAAAGAAATACATTCTTCTCTAGAACTTCCAGAAAGAACAAAGTTCTGCCAACACCTTAATTTTGGCTCACTGAAACCCACTTCAAACTTCAGGTCTCCAGAACTATAAAACAATAAACTTGTGTGGGTTTAAGCCACTAGGTTTATTACAGTAGCAATTGGAAACTAACTGATCTGGGAACTTATTAGATACGCAAATTCTCTCGCTCCATCCCAAACTTCCTGAATCAGAAATTCTTGAGGGTGGAGTTCAACAATGACCATTTCATAAACAATGTTAACGATCACATTAAAGTTTGAGAACTACTGAACTTGTTCAATTCCACTTGAGGCCCAAAATAGTGAAGCGATTTGATAATATTGAGAGCCTCATTAGTGGCAGAACTAGAACTAGACCTAGATCCCCTAGGTTCTTAAAAATACTTCAGTTATTATTATGCCCTTTTATGCATGTACTATTTAGTCTAGACTCAGGTTTTTCATCAGGAAAGAGAGACTAAGTCTGTTTAACCCCTCATAGCGCTATTGTCAGCAAAAATTTAGGTAATATTCAAGTAAAAATGCTTTGAACAGAATAAATTGTTGTTCAGAAAAAGGTATTCTTACTGCATGTAATATTATAATGGAATTTACAGTCCTCTGTAAATTTTGTGTACCCAGCAAGGTATTCTATGCCTTCTTGTGCTGATATAACCACTCATACAAATATGGGCACATGACCCATGCCTAGCCAAATAATACCCTATTCCCCTGCGCTGTGTTATGGGAGGATCAGATGACCTAACAGGGCCAGACAGTGTCCCTCCACTGAACCGTATATGCATGATTGGCCAAAGAAGCCTTTCTCACTGTGTTTGCTAAACCATGCCACTTAGAAAAATACTATCTGCAGAACAAAGTCAAGTATAGAGATGAGAGATGGATGGATGGATGGATGGATGGATGGATGGATAAACAGATGCATATGTGGACAGATGAGTAGACAGATGAAGATGATGGAAAGAGGTAGAGAAAGAAACCTGAAGTCAACTGCTTGGTGCTAGTTCTTGAGGCCCTGGATCCTATGCTACAACTTCAGTTTTATAAGCTGTACTCCATTTCCTTCCAAGTTTTGTAAGCCTTTTTGCATAAACTATCAAATTTGAGTTTCTGTCACTTGTGGCCCAAAGAGCTGTGAATAAATGTAGCATTCTTCTTAAATACAATAATATTCTTCAACAACACAATATTGTCTTTCACACTGACAATTCTCTTCATCAGCACTTAGCAGAAGTTTCAAATATGAACTTCCACCACCCTTGGAAGGCAATTCTCTGAGGAACAATTTCCAAGCTTCTGGGCATCTTGTAGGAGACTTGTACTTACCACTCCCACTCCCCATGTTCTCACTAATCTTCCCTTTACTAAAACTGCATCATGAATTTCACTATCCAGCAGCCCAATGGTATGGGACCAAGCCTTGCAAAACATTTTTCCCTATCTCTTTATGACTTTCACATATGAACAATTCTATAATCCCCAGCAATATCTATAAGTGTATCTATAAATACTCCTTGAAAACTCACTTAGCATCCTATCCTCATAAAGTTACCTCGGGCCTCCTAGATTAAGAGAAGTATTAGTAAGAATCACAGCTTTCCTCTATCATTCATTAGTTGACTCAAGCCAGAGGATACCCAAAACAAGCCATGATAATGCTTGGATGAGCTTCTCTAGTGTGTATGAAATGAAATTACAGTTTAGGGGATGATGCCCAGTTGGGCAAGTGCTCATGCCATAAAGGTCAATAGGAAGCCTCTTGACTGATAGGGAGCAAGCTGAGTTTAGAAATAATTTTCCTATTGACTCAAAGGATGTATCTAGTGGAAAGAAAAAAGGAATGTAGGGAGCAAAGGAGGGAGGGAGGCAAGGAGGAAGGAAGAAGGGATGGAAGGAAGGGAGGAAGGCAGGAAGGAAGGAAGCCAAACAAAGGGAATGAAGAAGGTTGATTTTTTATTGTAGATCCTGAATAAAAGAAAACAGCCTTATAGACATGAACATTTTCGAGGATAATAAGGAGTTTCACATTTTAAGGTAGATACTAGTGAAGGTTAAATCCACCAAGAATTTAAAAATATGCCATATATAATGGTGTAGGATGATGATACACTTACCTTCCAAACTGAAACAAGCATTTGTCTTAATTAGCCAAGATCATGCCATAGAGAAAGAAATTCCTATTGATCTATCTCCCTTTATAACCCATGTTCTAGAAGGCAATAATAGCTTTCCAAAATCTAAGGAAAACACAGGGCTTTTTTTATACAATATACATTTCCCCAACATGCTCCTTGGACCTAATGAAAAACTGTGCCTGCCACATGTCTGGGTTCACCTCAGCAGGCTGCATCATCAAGAAGGCTTCTTCCATTACAAGCCTGTCTTTAAAATATGGTTTCTAAGGCCTGTGGGCTAATTAAGCACAGCTGGGTCTACATCAGCCCCACTCAAGTGTGACGATTAAGCTGGCAAGAAAAAATCAATCATCATTAATCACTAAATCCATGTAGTGACTTTTAAAGGTGCTAAATGGGTTGAGCAGGGCGATGGTGATGCTTTTCACTGAGCGACCAAATGGTTAAAGTGAGAAAGAGCATGCATTCCTCCCAGAATGGGTGGGAATGTCAGAGACTCATGTGTTTACAGAACAGGAAAATCTAGTTAAATGGGAATAAAGTGCTTATAATTTCCTGTACATTGCACTCCCTCCAATTTTGGCTCTCTGTTAGGGCCAGGGGAAATGCATATAGCTATTGCCACCACTTGTTATCACCTGAATGGTACCTCTGTTAGAGTTTAAGATATCTCTTTTAGTGTGAATATATATATTCACTTGTAAAGTGTTTTCATTGAGCAGACTTTTTTCCTTTTATTGGACTATTCCCTACAGCCCTTTGCCTTATGATGCATTGAGAGTTTATGTCTTCTCTGAATATACTCTTTACTGAAGCATTCAGTGTATAAGGAGTCTGGTTTATGCCAAGCCCATTTAATTTAGCAAAACCATCCTCCTCTTTAAGGAAGGTGGCATGGAGGTTTCAGATCTCCACATGGAGAACAATTAGCATTAACATTATTATTGCTTCATATAATATTTTGTTTTAGGTTTGTTTTCCTGTGTTTAATTCCCTTCTATTTCACTGGCCAAGTAGGCTGACTTTGGAAGCTGTGGAAATATTTTATTGCACTCACAACAAGAATCACTTATCAAAGAAAGGAGCCTAGTCTTTTGTTTCATCACTAGACATTAGTTTAGAAACCATCTGTCCTGTGTCCTGTGAAAAAGAACACAAGTCAGGGTATGCCTATTTCCCAATAGCAAAGCAAGTCCTCAATTATTTCTGGTGCAAAATGAGTACAGGGATTACTTTAGGCAACAACAAATTGCACACTGCCTCTCCCATATGCCAGCTAATGACAAGTATCTGTGTTGGGAACTCATTTGCAGGCCAGTTTGAAAAGCAAGAGGTACTATAACAGAAAACAGCCATAAGCAGATGAGGCAATTTTCACATCTGCCTCCTGAAACTCAAGGGTCTGTGTCTACTGTAAACTCACCATGTGCTTTGTTCTGACCTTGGGTTGCTCTTTGAGGATTGTTGGAGAACTAGCCTGGGAGGAGGTAGGCTATAAATTCCACTTCCTGTCACAAACCCTCTGTACCTACCTTCTTTTCTTTCTCTTAAAGATTTATTTATTCTAGAGAGAGAGCACACATAAGCGGGGGCGGGGGGGGGGGACAAAGGGAGAGAGAATCTCAAGCAGACCCTGCACTGAGTATGGAGCTCCATGTAGGGCTCAATCTCAGGGCCCTGAGATCATGACCAAGCCAAAACCAAGAGTCAGATGCTTTACCAACTAAGCTACCCAGGTGCCCCTGCACCCTCTTTATTTCAATCCTAGTGCATAATCACTCTCCTCAATGGAGAGTAAAAATTGGAATTTGGAACTGCTTGCAGGGTGAAAAAAAAGCCTAACATCTAAAATCAAATTTCCTTCTCTTCTTTTGAAGTTTGAATAGCATATGGAGAAAATGAATGGTGTGACTCTTTTAGGTCTCCATTCCCCTTTACCCTTCTGGAAGTTTAGAGACACGAAGCATAATGGGAAAGGGGGTGGTGAAGAACCAGACTGAGAAGGAAGAAGAGCAGTGCCAAGAAGAGATGGAGACGAGGAGGGGAGGAAAGGAGCCAGGAGGCTGGAGGCTGGAAAACAGACATAAGGGGGAAAGGCCTGGACTAAATCATGAAGGAAGCCAAGGTGGTCTACAGTTCCTCCATTCTCTATATGTACCTCTCATTGCTCTCAGCAATGCTTAGGTGCCCAGCAATCTCCTCCTACCCATCCATTCCTACTGTGTGGGACACCACGGCCCCTTGCTCTCAGAGACCCCATGCACATCACCAGACTGAATTCTTATGGTCTATCTGACCTCTCTGTGAGCTCCAGAGCCTCTAGCACAGTGAAGACATAGCAAGTATTTAAAAATACTTACTGGAAAAAAAAAAAAACAAACACAACTAGACAATGAGAACTGGTATGGATTATTACTATGTCCCTTTAGAAGATATAATATGAGAATTTTTATACCCTCCTGACCCAAATTGACTGATTTCCTGTTAGAAATTCATAGGTATTTGACAAGCCCTACAATAGACATGATAGTTGTCAGTCTTTAGGAAAACCTGCCATTTCTACCAAGGCAATGATCTACTCACCAGCTCTAGAGGAGAGAAGGCAAGGGAATAAAAGTTCAACTTACATAATAGGTGGCTAATTCTGGGCTGGGACGAACACACACACACACACACACCATCCAGTTCTCACCTATCACACTGTATTAATGTCATAAATTTGAAAGCCCTTGTTACTAAATGTTTTGAACACCCTGGGACTACTAACATCTAAACTGTCAGTCATATAGTGTGAATGGTTTTGATAAAGAGGAGGGAAAAGGAAGGCAGGTACTGCCAATCTAATTGGGAGTTAAAGAGTAAGAGGTTAGGACTCGGATAGGAAAAGAATAATGTTCAGATGCCCTTTCAGACAAGCTACGCAGGCATGATCTTCTAGACCAGGAAACCACTGGCTGGTTAAAGCAGATACTCACCCAAAACCTGTGAGGCTGACACTCAGTCAATCACTTGGAACGGCTGTTTTAAGTCTCGTGAACAAGATGCCTCTGTGTTTCTGGCAATGCAGGTGACTCACATGAAGAGGGCCAGCTGTGTCAAAAAGCCACTTCACCATCTGAACCCATGTTCTCCAAGAGCAGGTTTTGCCAACAAGCTCATCTCCCAGGGCCTAAGCCTGGCACAACGTAAGCAGACACTGAGAAGAAAGAAGTGTAGGCAATGGGTAAGCAAAAACAAGAAAGAAGGATCATGGATATTGGCCAGACTGGGTTTCTTGAATGAAATACCACCACACCAAGCTCCCAACATCCAAAAGAGGGAAACAGATGAAAAAAAGATACACACACAGAATAAGAAATGCTCAGGAATAAAAATGAGCACAGGTCGCCAAAAGGAAAGTCGACTGAGGAGCCCTCCAGAGATGTGCAATAAGCCACCAGATCTGACCACTAAAAACTCCAGCTCTGGGCAGCCCGGGTGGCTCAGTGATTTAGCGCCACCTTCAGCCCAGGGTGTGATCCTGGAGACCTGGGATCCAGTCCCATGTCAGGCTCCCTGCATGGAGCCTGCTTCTCCACAGCCTGGTTCTACCATACCACCTGTCCCTTAGGGGAAGAGGTGATGAATGCTGCCTCTTCTCCACATTCTAAGGAGAGAATTTGCAAGGCCTTGCTTCAGAGAGCTTTGAAATGGATTGCTTGTCACTGAAACTCATAAAGAATTGATGTCTGATTCATTCACCAGAAAGACAAAGCAGACTGGACTGTGGCCTGACCCCAGCCCACAATACCAATACCAAATAAAACGGTAAGGGAAGAGGGAACTGTTTTGATGGCAAGGCCAGAAATACACAGCAACACATATCCATATACAACTTGTGCTCATTGTCATGGGTGCAGGGGGAGGGAGTGGTGAGCAACACATGTTTCTTGTGAGCCATTCAAGAGAGCAAGCTCACACAGGAACTCAGAATAAGAAAGCATCCGTCTAGGCCAAAAGGGCTATGGAAGAAAAGGACAGCAAAAAACCTCCAAAGTCCCTGCAAAATGCCCCTAACAGAGCCCACTTGGACCCTCTGCAGGCCCAGAAGGCAGAAGACACCAGCCAAGTAAGAACCATCCTACTTTTTACATCTTCTTCCTTCTACCCTCCTACCTTCTATCCCTCAGCAAACCTTCTATCCCTTCTCCCCCTCACCCCCAGCAAAACCACAGCTAGCTAGCACGAAAAGGTGAACCTGAAGAGAAGAAAAGGATAAGCTAAGAGGCTCCCCTTCATCCTTGAAGGCCTGGCAGGGGAAAGAGAGATTTAAAACTGTATTTGTTTGCTACTGCTGTGTAACAAATTACTACAATCTTAGCAGCTTAAAACAATATCCACTTATTACCTCACGGTTCTATAGGTCAAAAGTCTAGCATGGCTCAGCTAGTTTCTCTACTTAGGGTCTGACAAGGCTGAAATCAAGTGTTGGCTGGCTACGTTCTTATCTTGAGGCTCTGAAAAGGAATCCACTTCTAAACTCATTAGGTGACTGGCAGAAATTAGTTCTATGTGGCTATAAGTCAGAGGTCTTTATTTCTAGGGTGCCTGGGTGGCTCAGTCAGCTAAGCACCTGCCTTGGGTTCGGGTCATGATCCCAGGGTCCTGGGACTGAGCCTTACAATGGGGCTCTTGCTTGGCAGGGAGCCAGCTTCTCCCTCTCCTCCTGCCTCTCCCCCTGCTCCTGCTCTCTCTCTCTCTCTCTCTCTGTCAAAAAAAAAAAAAAAAAAAAAAAAAAAAAACCTAAGGTCTCCATTTCCTAGCTACTGGCTGGTAAGTACTCTCAGCTCCTTATGGCTCTGTGAGAGTCCTAGTATGTGGCCCCAAAAGTCAACAGAAGCACATGTTATCCCTCTCAAGTTTAGAATCTCTCTGGCTTCCCCTTCTACTACCAGCAAGAGAAAACTTTGCTTTTAAAGGTATCATGTGATTAGATTTGACCCACCAGGATAATCTCCCTTTTGACCCACAAAATAACACAATCATAAGAGTGATATTTCATCAATTCCCAGACCTCACCTGCCCTCAAAAGGAAAAGTATTCTATAATACTCAAGGTCACTGGAGGTCATTCTGAGAATCTGTCTACCACAAACAAGTCAGATTGGAAGTTATGATTGCTCCTTAGGTCTGAACACTCAAATTACTAAGTCAAGGGTCTGTTTGCAACACCAAGGAACTGTCAATTAATGAAGAATAAACAGAAAGGTCAATGGTTTGTGTAGTTTTCATCAGGGGGAAAAGAGATAAGACAGACACATCATCACCAATGAATAAATGTTAAGGACAGTCGGATAAAGTATTGTTTTGTTTTCATCCTAAGTTGTAAGTGCTGGACATACAGTTTACCCAAGGATCATAATCCCAATCCTGGAGAAACGCTGGGATGAATCAAACCAAAAATAACATGTACCAATGATGTTAAGACCAGAGAGGTACAGAAAAAGTAGAAGTAAAGTGAAGTTCTCTGCTACAAAGAGAAGATCCCAATTACTAGAAAAAGAATTTTGGGTGAATCTTTGTATACCACAGGGGAAACCATAGTTATGTCAAAGGAGCCCTGGAGCACATGCCACCAGACTGAATCTCGATCCCAGTTCTACCCTATCATTTAGATTATAAGCTTGGACAAGACTCTATCTCCCCAGACCTCAGGGTCCTACCAGGAGAATATCGTAAGAATGTATGGAATAGGGTGGCATAAACTTGAAAACAGTGTGCAAACCAGAGGCCCATATGTTCTGACAGCCCCACAGATGTGTTTTGTTTGGCCCATGCAGTGTTTTAAAAAAATATAATATTATTTAATGCCAACATTTTTTTAAAAAACAACAGTAGACTTCCCATTAAAAAAAAAGAAAATTCCAGGTTTCAGCTTCTCTTGAAAAACCAAAAGATCTGGAAACACTGGGCCTACATTCTGTGTGATGGTAATTGTGAATTCTCTGTAGCTCTGTATCAGCTCCCTCCTCAGACTCAGGGATGGGTGCTGTAGTTCCCCACAGTCCCCACCAGGCAAGCTTCACTTCAGTCCTCTGAGAGGCCTCCCTGGGCCCTGTTGGCATTACACAAGTGTTAGCTGTTATTACCTGTAAAATGAGGTCACTGGAATGGATGATCTACTTCCGCTCTGAGAAGCTGTAATTCTAATCCATAAGATGGGTTCATCCGTCACTTTTTCCGAAAAGGGGTAAAATGATTACCCCAAACCAAGGGTGGTCCATGTCCCCTGTGTGTGGTAAAGGCCATAAAATGCTCTGAAAATCAGGCATTTGTAGTGGGAGTTGCAGAAAGACTTCAATAAACTGCATATGTAGCTTTCCACTGGGCAATATCTAGGCACTGACTTCTTTAAAAGCAAATAGAAAGTGGAGATGAGGCAAGGACAAAGTTACCACGGACTCTGAGAGACAGAGGCAGGCCTCTAGGAGAGGAGGGGATTTAGGAAAAATAAACATTCACCATAAGAGAGTTAATACCAAATGGTTTGTCCAGAGAAACGAGCCAAGAATTTATAGTACTTTGGGGTTTGTTTTATTTATCCCCCACCCCCCATCCAACAAGATATAAATCAATCTATTTAGATAGGGACGGTTGAGAGAACACATTTTATTGCAATGGATAATTTCCCAAGAGAGAGGATCATTGTGTTTCATTTCTTTTTTTTTTTTTTTTTCTCTTTGGGTTGTGTGAAAGCCCACAAGTTTACAAAAAGTTGTCCAGATGAGGACACAGAACTTAGCAAACCATTCCCATTTTTAATTCTCATAAAAGTGGAAACACATACCCATGCTCAGGCACACACACAGCACTAGAAACCCGGAAAACTAATTGAGTGCCAAGCACTTCTGGTACCCTAAGGATATATATATATTTTGGTAGCCTGAGGCTGCCAGAAACTTTGCCTGCTGAATGAATTATAGAACAGGAAGCAGATGGGCTGTGTATATGAAACAACCACTATCTGGCATGATGTGCTGTGCAATTTGGCTGCAAAGATTAAATTGAGCTATTGAATGTTTAATACACTATGCATAACAAATACAGCCAGAGCCACAAAACAGCATAAATTACAGAATTGGTATTCACACGGCCTTTCCCAGGAATCAATACACTGCCACCGCTCATAAGAGTCTGTTGTTTAATACACATAAAGAAGAGAAGAATTCTTCTATTAAAATGAGTTATCTGGGCTATTTACCAAAGGCAGTGATTTAGCAGTGGTAAAGTCTATGTAGTGCTGTTGAATGCAGATGATAATACTTCTTGTCCTTGTCTGCCTGTTTCATTGCGCCTATCAGTTGCTGGGGCTTGGAGTCCCTTGGGTACATTAGCAGTCAGCCCAGGAAGTGTGTTTAAGTAATGGACATAATGTTCACATTTGCTAGACCAGCCTTCTCCCTAATCATGAATTATTCTTCCCCAAGGCTCAATTGGAACATTACTTTAGAAGCAGAAGATTTAATCCTTTTCAGCTGATTGGAGGGAATGATTACAGTATTATTTTCTTGTACAGGCTGTCTCCAGTGAAGGTGCCTTTTTCTGTCCCCATCTTTAATAGGCAGCAATCTTTATTTCCCTGGAGGGAAATGGCAATGAATTCGAAATGGGATAAATCTTCAGGAATGCAAGGTGCTGAAGCTGTAGATCACTGCTGGTTAGTTAATTAGCTTAGCCCTCACTTGCTTCATCTCCAAGATAGAACACCTTGTAACAAGGGGAAACAGTAGGTGGGTGGGTGGGTGGGTGGGTAGGTGGGTGGAGTGGGAGAGTGGAGGAACCAGCTGTAGGTGGATAAATAATCAGATGCCTTAAAGCAACAACGCCCCTGTAGATTTCCTTCTGTGTAAATGTTCAGTTCTGGATCTTTGATTCTCACTTGCTACAATCACTAAAATAAGCAATACTTGCCCATTCTGACTTTTAAGGGCAATTTAAGTCACTGAAAGGGATTGCATCTTTATCTAGTAGAGACATTTAAAGCAGAGTAAGGCAGAACAGTGCAGAAGATGGGGCTGAAGAAGATTGGAGTTGTCGCCCTATATTGTTATTTATATACAGGGCTGGCCCCAGACTAAGTCCTGGGAGGAAAAAAAAAATGTGTTTGAGCATTCCTGGTGAGTGTTCTTTAAACACCGCTGCACAGAGAAGCGATAAATAACAATTGACTCAGGGTGTTTTTTGTTTTTTGTTTTTAATTTTCATGATCAATGTTTGCAGAGAAAGGAAAAAATGTGGCTTAGAAATTAATTACCTTGGGTTGAAAGATCTAAGCCTTGGACATGATGTTGTCTTCCTGCCCCAGCCCCTTCTAATGGAAAGGCCACACTGATCAACTTTCCATTCCCTTGAAGTTTGGTGTCATGGGGAGCCCCTACCACATTTCCTTCACCCACCACCAATTTTCTGTTTTCTTCTTATACAAATAACTAAGAAAGAAACAGATCAAACCTAAAGAGATCAACTGAATCATAACGAAGTCCTTGACGGCTAACATGTCTTGCATCTGATTTAAAGCAGGAAGCCCCCATGTCTAGCTGCCTCTGATCCATTTAGAATAAAACAAGGTCATGCTGCCTTGGCCCTGATTATAAATATATTACGTTTACGTGATGAATGCCACATTCACGAGGAGCAGGAGATCAAAAGTGCCTGAGGCTGGCGCATTTCAATCTCTCCTCAGTGCCGAGTCAGAGACTTAAAATAAACATGCTGTTAAATGAATGTTACAAGACCCATGTACAGAGGCACAGGGATGACTTTGTTTCTAAGGCAGAACATAATGGGAGAGGAGAGGCCATGCTAGAGCTTCTCAGAGAATAGGAAGAAAATCTCCCTCTTTTGGCTTTACCCAGGCCCCCTCTGTCCCCCTCAGTTTATTATTCTAAGCCATCAAGAGAGGCAGGAAAGGTCACATTTCTTCATATCAAAGGGAAAGATGGCATGATGTGCCTGTTTTCTATAGACGTGCTCAATCCTTGAATTCTTCCATTTTCCATGAACAGTGACACTAGCTCCCCACCGCTCCACAGATCCTAGAATAACAGGGCTGGTGCAGGAACTCCAGAAACAGTCACTGCGATCAGCCCTCTTGTTTAAAGAGGACAAGAAGCTATTTTAAGGGCACACAGCTGGGAAACAACCTATCTGGGAGTGTGACCCACCAATGCCAGTGCCACATCTATCTATAGGAGACAAGTTGCCCGCCTACCCTCATAATCACCTCATTTGAGGCACCCTTAAGATCTACTCTTAGGACCCCTAACTCTTCTGAATTCAAAAAGCCCCAAGCCTTGATAAAGGACCACTAGCGATTCCTCTCCTTCCTATATTATCACTTTCAATTTATTGATCAAGTCAATGTTGATTGAGTACCCATGTACCTTTTTCAATAGCTGAGTTCCACGTGGAATTGTACTTCTTGTCCCAGATTCCTTCCATTGTCTGACCCACTTTTTTTTCCCACTTTTCTTCCATCAGTTTCTGGCTCAGGAAATTAGTATTTTCCCCAAACCAACATTTACATATAATATCATATGTTTCTATTCTGCTATGGCAGGGATAGGAGCAATTATACGCTATATAACAATGGAAGTAGCTAATGCTGACACCTTTCGGCTTTTCTTCCTCTCCCTCTCCTTCCAGAAGACAACACGGTTCAGAGAAATGGCCAGTCGCAGAAAGCAAGGGGTGCCAGGAAAACACGGGCAGCTGCGTTAAGAGGAATGACCTCAAAGTAAAGGAGTCAGTAGAAATGGATCCTAATTCAGTTGTAGCCAAGATCAGTTGCTTGACCTTGGGTGAGCTTCTCAAACCGCTCTAGGCCTTGAGTTCTTTTAATGTGAAATACTAGGGGTTGAACTTAGGTTCCTGACTGCTCTATATCTCTATGGTCCTTGTTGCTCCCAAAACATTAATTGGATTTTACATCATTTGATTTCATTTCTGGACATTTACAATTCTCTGAGTAATGGGTAACATTCACAGCCCAATTACTTTCCCAAGCTCATCGAAATTTAATTTGCAGCGTGCAGTGACACACAGCCTGAGTTTGACTAGGAAATCAGCAAAGCCACACCAGTGATTTACGCAAGGATCCTTGCCTACAAAATTTACCATCAGGGATGTCTAATGAAATTTTTTTCTCATGTAAACATACAGCTTTCACATCTACTGGAGTTGGAGTAGATGAGCTTCCCAAGACAATGTACTAGACAATACGCTCCTTTTCACATAATGAGCTCAGGAAATTCTGCTGTGAAATGAAGGGTCTTGGAGTTATTGTAATGCTTCATAAATGAAAACTCTATCTCTTTCAGGACTTCACAATGCTATTTGCATGTTAAAAACACCTGACCCTGGGAGGCTGCATTTATTCCACTACACCTTAAGAATACTGTGACCTCTACATTTACATTTAAATGCTGATACCTATGCATTTTTCACCTCAATCTACTGTGCAGTTTTGGGGAAGAGGGCATTTTGACATAAAATTAATGTGATTTTTAGAAGGCAGGAAATATTATTGGAACTTAGAAGTCACCAATGCGACCATCATTAAATCGCTGGATCAAAACCATTGTCTCTTTCCTGGCATCGTTTTTAAAATTATACTCTATATCCACACTGCCCAATGTGGTAGCCACTAGTCACATGTGATTATGGAGCACCTGAAATGGTGCTAGTCCAAAATGAGATGTGCCATCAATGCAAAATGCACAAAGACTTCTAGAAAATTTTAAATTACATAGGCTGCTCACATATCTCCATTGAACAACCCTACTCTAAATGTCTAGAAGTTCTATATCATGCTTCATAGACCAAGCAAGTGCAATGTTCATTTCATCTCCAAACCATTATTCTGGGTTTACTAAGTGCCATGCTCTGGGCTTGATGGAAAGAACTGCAAGATGAACAAGCTCTTGTTTTTAAGGATCTAGCATTTTAGAAATAGACTTTACACAATATTCACTACTTCCCAGTCAGAGGCTTGACTTTACCATCAGGGATACATTGTGGATGCACATGCAGTCTCTTGTGCAGCTCTGTTACCCTTATGATGAAATCTCAGGCCTGATTTATATGTCCTGGAGTAGATCCAGATTTTTGTGGAGCTTAAAGAGTATGGAAGCAGATTCGGTATAAAAGGATGTGAACGACAATGACAAAATTAGGTAAACACTCTGCATACTACTATAGACACTATAACTGAAGTGTGAATACTGAAGTCAAATGAAGGTGAGAATGATTAATTCTCTGAGTGGTTCAGAGGTGTCTCCAGAAGATACTGACTTAGGTCTTGCCAGGTGAGTAAGAATTTGGTTAGGAGGTTGGGACATAAGGAAAGAGCCTCAGTAAGGGTACAGAGTGCTTTTGGCAGGAATGTAGAAGGAGCCAGTAAGGACAATGAGGATGGACAAAAGGTGGGTACGGGACAGATTATGCCAGAGCTTACATGCCAGGCAAGAGTATGACAATTCTCTTCTAGAATACCAGAACTGGGAACCATTGAAAGATCTGGCGCAACCACTCCACTGTGGTTATGTTTTTGAAAGACCACTGAAAGAAGTGGGGAAACTGGGCCAGACACTTCTGACTCAATGTGTGGATCTATCTCTCTCCATGGAAGGTGGCATTTTGGATTTGAGTAATCATATCAGAGTGTCCCAGCACAATCCCATGTGCCTAAATTACAGAATGCCCTTTCCCTGAAAACACCCAAGTAGTTCCCTTAGTTGACGAGTATTCATTGAGTCCGTCTTACCTCCTACCTTTTCCACTGACTCCAGAACTCAGGCACTGCCCTCTACCATCCATCAGAAGCTGCTGCTTCTGAATAAGTTCCACATTGCCAACTTAGAGACCTGGTGTGACAGCCAACTCTGGGAAAAGGCCTTTACACACAGCAAAAGCTTGCATCTGAATAAATACAGCTGCCACACGGGCCTGCAAAATGAAGGGATAATGGCACTCCTCTCCATCTACATCATCCAGTGGTGCCCCAGACCAACCCAGGCCTGCCACCTAGAGACACAACTCCTCAGTTCCTCACACAGCCAGTCTCTACATCCCAACCTGCCATCTGAGGGACTTGCTCAAATGAGTCCTGGCCCCACTGCCTCACAGACTCAAAATCATCATTTTTTCTTGATGATGCTACTTGGAATAGGGTCCAGGCCATCATTCTCTCTTCTTTATATTCTCTGGGTGACCTCATCTCAGGGACTAATGGGCCTTGGTCAGGATCATCTTAGTTTACACTTAACTGGCAAACCATAACTATGCATTTTGGGAACTCATGGGCTACTTATGCCAATCAGCTTACCCATTTCCATGCAAACTTCTAGCTCTACCTATCCATAGCTTCTCTGGCAAAAGTAAATAAATTGAACTTCCAGCTTGCTAAACATGCAGCCACTAGTTGTAGTCATAGAAAGGACCCAGAACTTAATGAATGTCCACTCAAATTGCTTACTTTATCTTATTCCTAAAGTGAATCCCTATCATAGACCTATATATCACAGGACAGTAAATACCTATGATTCCTTCAGATGGGGTCTGATTATCAGTCTAGCACCCGAACAGCAATATCTACCTTTCACCTCATAACAAAAAAAAAAAAAAAAAAAAAAAGAAGAGGAAAAAAAAAGAAAAAAAGAAAGAAAAGAAAAAGGATAGAAACTCCTTTCAACACAGAAGTATTCAGAACCAGGCATAATAGGGTTGACTGCACAGAGCTAAATCCCAACTTTTAGAATATTGTGTCTACCATCATTGAGGCTAAAAGCTAACCTGCAAACATCTTCAAGAATGTTCAAGTCCATGCTTGGTACTGTAGCCAAAGTCCTCACCTAAATGCAAGCCTTAAAAATATCTTAAAGGGTATTAAGGACTGAATTGTGTCCCCTAAAAATTATATGTTAAACCCTAGTCCCCAGTGTATTTGAAATACGGCCCTTAAAGAGGTAATTAAGATTAAATGAGGTCATATGCATGGGGCCTATTCCAATAAGACCAGTATCCTTATAAGAGAAAAACGACATGCCAGAGATGAGTGCACAAAGAGAAAAGGCCATGTGAGGACATAGCAATAAGGTGACCACCTGCATGCCAAGGAGAGAGGCTTTAGGAGAACTCAAACCTGCCAACACCTTGATCTTGGACTTCCAGCTACCAGAACTGTTAGAAAATTAATTTCCATTGTTTAAACTACCTAGTCTGTGGTACTTTGCTATGGCATCTTCTCACAAACTAATATGACAGGTATGTGAACAGAAGAAGTCAACTCATGCTGTTTCCCAGACATTAGGAAGAAACCAGGTTTCCTTTTTTCCCAAAGGAACTGTGATTTGATGACAAGGTGATGTGATGGGGTTGTAGAGAAATTTTTTTTTAATTTTTATTTATTTATGATAGTCACAGAGAGAGAGAGAGAGAGAGGCAGAGACACAGGCAGAGGGAGAAGCAGGCTCCATGCACCGGGAGCCCGACATGGGACTCGATCCTGGGTCTCCAGGATCACGCCCTGGGCCAAAGGCAGGCGCCAAACCTCTGCGCCACCCAGGGATCCCGTAGAGGAATTTTTTAATGCTTTCTATATACCAGGAGCTACTCTAAATGTCTTGGATATATTGACCCACTTGAACGTCAAGAGCTTGGAAGTAAATGTTATTACCCTCATGTTGCTGAGGAGGAAAGGAAAGCTAAGATAGCCAACACCACTGTGAGGTATAGAAACATGAAATCACTCATCTGTGTGATCAGGCAGGAAGTACAAGATGGAAGGCCAAAAATAGGCATTAGAATTCATATCTTATAACTTACTTCTTCTTGATCTTTGGCTCTTCATGGTAGAGATCTCTGTCACTGTGGTGGTATAATTGTTTTTCATTATTGGTATCATGTGAGTTTACCCTCCAATGCAATGGGGGTGAAAAGTTTCCCTCTAGAAATTACCACACCCCAGGGGAAAAAGAGAAAGAGTTCCTGAGCAAACCCAATGTAACCCATTTCCTTATGAACTCAAATCATTACCACGTTGTCTGATTTCTATGTTCCCTGATCCCTAGATCTGTCTACTTTGTGTGATAATGTAGACTTGAAGACAAATATTTTTCAGTCATAATCATCACCTCAAAGTACATGTAAAGTCACAGGAAAGTCAATATTTCATTTTTCATATTCTGTGTTTCTCGATTATGTTTACATCATGCTCTTTTAAAAATAAATGCTAAACGATTCTGCTACATTATTTTTCTAATCCATTAATTAGTCAGTTCCAAATGACTGGTGGTTGAGCAACAGAAAGCTTACAGTTTCACATACTTTAACCCAAAGATTAGATCACAATTTTTTTATAACTGAGGATTCTAAAAGAGATACCTTCAAAAATCAAACTTTAAAGTAAGCACACAACTTCTAGCACTCTGAAAGCAAAAGCAACACATATATGCCACATGAGGATTAAAAATCTGTAATGTCACACACATTTCAACTGTAGAGTTTAGGTCCATGCTATATAGGTTAAATGACTTTTGTTTTGTTTTAGGTTTGCCACGTAAGTTTTTCTTTGTTTCTGATGTACATCACACTCTTTAATTTACCCACAAGGCTTGCTTCCAGAAATCTCCCAACAATTGGAGAAAGTAAGGATAAAAATAACAATGTCAATACTGGAGAAATGTGAACACACAGAGAGAACAAATGGAATAACAACAATAAAACACAGATGAGCCAGAGGAACTGTGTACATTAAAGGGGTGTGGGCAAAGAATGGTCATCACTAGGGAGAGCCAAAATGGCTGGCTGCCAAGAGATCTCAGAAGGGGGTATCTCAACCCAGAAATGGGGCTTCAGTTTTAAAGGCTCATAGAAATTGGAATCTGTGATTATCCCAAACAGAAATTCATTTCTCAAAAGCAGAACATAATTCAAATTCATAAGAGACTAATATAACAGCCGGAATGTTGCTCAGTATATTCTTCCCTGTGGTGAAATCTACATGGGAAGCCAAATTCTGAGGAAGAGATTGTACAATTCACATGTGTTCTAGCATCAGAATATAGCTGATGCTTCTAGGAAGCCCAAAGGCCTCTCTTAGGTAGCAACAGATTCACATGGACAAAGTTTTCTCCCAGTTTTGTATGGTTTTCTCAAGAGCAGCTTGAGGAACATGAAGATAGCCAAACAATTTCATCCATCTCTATGTTGGTTAGAGCTCAGAGGCAAAACACACAAGCAAAAAGCATCTCCAAACCTTCAGCACTCATAGATAGGCAGATGCCACTTAACATTACCCTCTTATACAGAGGGAAATTTCCTTTAGACTTTAATGAGCCTATTTAAAATTTGGTTTGCCATATCATGATTTTTGTATGTTTTTAAAGTGTGTTTTAAAGTGATTTAAAATCACTTTAGTTCTATCTGCCCTCCTCGAGAAATCACTAATCAGCACCATCATCCGCCAACAACAAAAAAATAAAATAAAATAAAATAATGCATACATTTATCAAACAGCAATATAGAATGCTTTTTCTTTTTAAATCCACTAATATTCCTAACAGAATTAAGATTTAGCCCATGCTGGACAAGCCTTTTTTTACATTCTTTTCATTCTACATGTCACACAATAGGTGCATCAGAGACTGAAAATGAAACACACACAAAAGAAAAACAAAACACTATCCAAGAATATAAAACTGTGTCCTACTATATAACACTGATTTCTCCCTCAGTGTCCAAAGATCAAGATACAGCCAGCATTAGGACAAGATACTTACATGTGAGAAAATTATAGAAGATACAGCATAATGAATAGAGAGAATGAAGAAGTAGAATCATTGAAGAGGTACCTGGGCTCAAATTCAGGGTTGCCATTTATAAGCTATTACATCATCCCATCTTCAAAATGGGGTTGATAATAACTAAAGTGCATGGTCGTTTTTTGAGTTAAATAAGCTAATGTAATGTGTTTGGCATGTAGATAATAAATAGTAACTATCCTCATTGCTGTCATTTTAGAGACACTTCATTTTTTTGAGCACTTCCTTTCTCTTCTCCAAAGCAACCACACATCCCTTCAGTCAAATGGAGTTTAAAAAAATATCTTCCTAACCCTCAGCATGTGTCTACAGAAAATTGACAAGAGTGTCTACATTCTTAACTTTTCCTGAAGCTCCTTTTGCATGGAAGTAAAGAACCAATCAGGTGAGCTTGTTTTAATGAGGGAACTAGAGTCACACCAGCCTCTATATGGAGGTCACAATGAAAAAGTATATCCTAAAACTAGAGATTATCACATAGTTCAGAGGTTGGTTTGGCTCCACTTCCTAGTTCTATTTTCTTTCTGTGATTGCCCTTACATTTTTAACTTGTGTTTTTATTTATTTCTTATTTTTTTTAAGATTTTATTTATTTATTCATGAGAGACAGAGAGAGAGAGGCAGAGACACAAGCAGAGGGAGAAGCAGGCTCCATGCAGGGAGCCCGACGTGGGACTCCATCCTGGGTGTCCAGGGTCTAGTCCTGGACTGAAGGCGGCGCTAAACCGCTGAGCCACTGGGACTGCCCTTAACTTGTGTTTTTAGCAAATCCTGTTTTTAATCAAAATCTTGATTTGTCCAAACAGAAAAGAACCTTTGCATGGCTCTGACTCAAACGGCCCCCTCCTTCATTTTGTTGTTGAAGGGTTCCAGGAGCAGAGTCAGTCCTCCTTTGCATTTACCAGCATGTTTTCTCCTTTTATTTGCCTCCCACTTTTTCCTTTGATTCAATCTACTTCTTAGTGAAGTAAAATATATCAGCAGTTCTTTCAGCAGAGAGAATAATAAATGAATAATACACTCAATAAATAATAAACTCTCAGTCATTGTATATCTATGTTTGCCTATATTTTACACTCTTTCTTGACCAACATTTTGGCCGAGAATAGAATCCCAGCTCGTGCTTCCACAGGACCTTGAAAAAATTATTTAATTAATCTCTGGCAGTCTACTTTTTGCCGTGAGAAGTCTGTCATCAGTAAAATTATCTGGAAAAGAATAACAATCTGGGTTCTTTTTTTAGGTCATTTTAAGATTTTCTAGGTATGGACTTGTTTGTCAAATCCTGCTTGCAACTTAATGTTGCTTGCTATATTTGAAAAACCTTGTCTTTCAATTCTCAAAAAATGTTCAGTGATAATCTCTTCAAATATTAACCCTTTCCTATTCTCTTTCTCTTCTAGAACTCATTAGATCAATGTGGGAGCTTATCATTCTTTCCTCTATGCCTCTTAATTTCTCTTCCACTTCTCCCACCTCTTTGTCTCTCTGAACAATTTTTGCAATTCAGGAAAATCTTGTCTTGTGAGGTCTAATTACTAATTAACCTATTTATTGAATTTCACTGAATTCTGAATCTAAGCATTATACACAAAAACTAATTCCTTGAATATACCAAGGAGAGGAAGATGCATATTCTTATGCAAATGTTCTTTTTGTGTGAGATGTTTCTGGAGATGCTCCTGATTCATATTCTGTATAAATAGAATCTCACCATTTGAGTCTTATCATAGTGACATATTGGACACTCGTGGTAAAATGAAGCCAGGAAACATTTCTAATATATATGCAGACATATATTTTTCCAGTTAATTATCTATCCTATTTTAAAGCATGCTTATTTTTAAAGTGTCAAAATGTACTAATCCATACTGCAATTGTTTAGAAAACTTCATGAACAAGTGTATTTCAGCTAGGAAAGACATTTGATGCCAGCCAAATTCTCTTTTTTTCTGTCACTATAAATGGCTTTCCTATTTTCAACAGTTTTCAAAATCAAAGTCATATCTAAGCTGACAACTTCTCTGGCAAGTTTCAGCTAGATGTAATTTGAAACAGTCAAGGAAGCAAAGCCTAAACAATAAGGTTTTTAATGGGAACGGTGACAGATCCTTAACTACTGTCATGCTGTGTCTGACACAAGAAGACTTGAGAGGAAATTCGTTAAATAAATACTTGCAGTTAAAAGAATACACCTGCATTCAGAGTATGTGTCCTGTGTCATGAAAATATGTAAGATCTGAGAACTCAGTGATGTTGAACACTTCACAGAAACATACCCAAAAAATTCCCCCAAGGAATTTCTCACTTTAACCTCCAGAATATTCTTTAGCTGTAATTGGCATCCAAAGGTCATTAAAAGGTCACAAGGGATAAAAAAAATCAGAGCTCTTCTCCTTTTGTCCTCAGATTAGTTCTATACAAAGCAAGGTTGTTTACTTTCTAAGGGAGAAGGAAGTTCTAATGCGACCTTTTAGTCACTAGTACTTATACACATACACACATATGGCTGGCTTTTACTAGAATGAGATATTTTTACTATTAATACTACATTAATATTCATGCATCCAGAATACATGTATATTCTGTTTTAGGAACTTTACAAATAAGCTAAATCACAAGGAAAACCAAATGAGTCCATAATTGGTAGTTGGTTTAATTATAACAATTTTCTCAACTAAAATCTCCTAAATTTGGTTTCAGATAACAATTAGTATCTTTGTTCAGGCTTTTTAATATCTTAACAGGTCAAATATCATTTCTGATGTTTAAAACTGTTTAAATGAAAATAATAGGCAACATGAATGAAAATCATGTTTTTGTCTATTTTTTAGTACACAATTAAACCCCCAAACCCCACAGATGTTTACACAGCTATCATAGACAAAAGGAACCCAGAAGGTGACTCCAGGAAGATGAGGCTTGATTCTAACTCTCTCCTCCCCCGCACCAACTTCAATCTATATTTCTGCATCAAATAGCTGTTCAGCCGTAGGAGCCACCAGGAGCAAATAAACACTTGGGTTTTGTGGACTTCCTAACAGAGGACTAGATGCAGGATGTCTCCCTCTTATACTAGTTAAGCACCTGACACTAGACCCAAGGGTGAATGTCATAAAGTGGTGGACTCTAAAGAGACAGTTGGACTGCAGAGATATGTGTATTCCTAGGAAAGGTCAAGATCAACCTTCAGGAAAGAGCCTGACTTCTTCAGTCCTAAGAGGCCAAGAAGGAGCACATGGATGGACCCAGTCTTTCCTTTTCTCCACCCTGGCAAAACATAAAGAATCTTAGTACTCAGAGGCTTCTTCCCTTCAGGTGCCTCAACAGTGAACTCATATCTGCTTGCCTCAATGCCAATAATGCTCAAGAGAGACTGCTTCTTCCTAAACATATATGAGGCCTGTCACAACACCCAGCATACCTCAATCATACCTCTGTCCCAGGAATCCAAAAAACAGAGGCCAGCTGGAAGACAGGCAAAGACCAGTTTAAACAGAAAGTATTCAGGCACAGAAAACAGAGCTGCTGGGAGAGACAAATGATAAATTCAACATAAATAAAAAAGACAATTCAAGTACAGCATTAAAAAAGATGATTGGGGGAGAAAATAGATATTCCTACTAAACAACCCAGACATCACTGAGACTAAAGTTAGGCCATGAGAGATCAAATGAAAGAAACATCTTAAAATATAAAGGGGTAAAAATAATGAAATCATGAAAATTCTGAGGAAAACGATAAGGAGACATAAGGTGCTAACAGTAGATTCAGAAAGTGAAGACACAAATTGAAACAAGGACATAATTTAACAGATGACAGACCTCTTCCCTAAGGTAAAAAAAGGATCAATCTAGAGTTCATGAATTCCAAGTCAGCTTGTCAAGAAAAAACACACTTGGGATAGGCTAGATTAATTCTGGACCTCTGAGGAATGTCTCATACTCCCTTACTAAGCAAATAAACAAAGAGTATTTTTTCTATATGTTAGTAATGGACAATTGGAAACTTAACATTTTAAAAATATCATTTATAATAGCTACAAAAGATGAAATACATAGGCATAAATCTTTAAAAAATGCACAGGATTTGTATGATGAAACTACATAATTCTGATGAAAGAAATAAAAGAAGACCTAAACATAGAGGCATAGTATACGCATAAATTGGAAGGTTCAAAACACTAAAGATGTCAATTCTCCCCAAACTGATATATAGATTTAACACAATTCCATTCAAACTCTTAGTCAGTTTTTTTTTGTAGCTACAGATAAGCTAATTTTAAGTTTTACATAAAGGCAAGAAGGGGCTCCCCGGGTGGCTCAGTGGTTTGAGTGTCTGCCTTTCACTCAGGTCGTGATCCCGGGGTCCTGGGATTGAGTCCTGCCTCCCCACTGGGAGCCTGCTTCTCCTTCTGCTTAGGTCTCTGCCTTTCTCTCTGTCTTTCTCATGAATAAATAAATAAAATATTTTTTTAAAAAGAGGCAAAGGAATCAGAAAAGCCAAACATTTTTAAAAAAAGGACTAACCCACCCCAATTTTAAGGCATGCTATAAAACAACATTAACCAAAACACTGTGTTCTCACAATGGGACAGACACATAGATCAATGGACTAGAACAGAGTATCAATAGACCCATGTGAGTATGGTCAATTGATTTTTGACCGCAGTGCAAAACCAATGTAGTTGAGAAAGGATAGTCTTTTTATCAAACGGTATTGAAACAACTGGACATATATATGCAAAAAAGTAAACCTCAGCCCAATTCAAAATTTAATTATATTTTATATAACATATACTCATAGATCTTTTAAATCATGGACCTGAATGTCAAGAAGAAATAAAATAAAAAAAAAAAACTGTGCAGAAAAGGCATTTGACAAAGTACAACATCCATTCATGATAAAAACCCACTGTAAAGTAGGTCTAGAGGTAACACATCTCAACATAATATAGTACTTATATGAAAAAGCCAGAGCCAGCATCATCCTCAATGGTGAAAAACCGAGAGCTTTTCCTCAAAGGTCAGAATAAAGACAAGGATGTCCAGTGTCACCACTTTTATTCAACATAGTTTTTAAAAAAGGCACCCGGGGATCCCTGGGTGGCGCAGCGGTTTGGCGCCTGCCTTTGGCCCAGGGCACGATCCTGGAGACCCGGGATCGAATCCCATGTCGGGCTTCTGGTACATGGAGCCTGCTTCTCCCTCTGCCTGTGTCTCTGCCTCTCTCTCTCTCTCTCTGCGTGACTATCATAAATAAATAAAAAAATAAATTAAAAAATTTTTAAAAAGGCACCCAAATTGATAAGGAAGAAGTAAAACTCTCACTATATCTACTAATATAGAAAACCCTGAAGACTCCACCAAAAACTACTACATGAATTCAGTAGAGTTGAATCATTCAGATACATAAATTCAGAAAAGTTGCAGGAACACAAAATCAAGGTACAGAAATCTGTTGCATTGCTATACACTAATAATGAAGCAGCAGAAAGTGAAATTAAGAATCCCATTTACAATTACACCAAAAATAATATATCTAGGAATAAACTTAAAGAGGTAAAAGACCTATACTCTGAAAACTATAAAACACTGATGAAATAAATTCAGGATGACACAAAGAAATGGAAATACATTCCATGCTCATGAGTTAGAAAAACAAATATTGTTAAAATGTCTATACTACCCAAAGCAGTCAACAGATTTAATGCAATCCCTATCAAAATACTAATAGCATTTTTCACAGAACTAGAACAAACAATCCTAAAATATGTATGGAACCACCAAAGACCTCGACTAGCCAAAGCAAATCTTGAAAATGAAAACCAAAACTGGAGGTATCACAGTTCCAGATTTCAGGTTATATTACAAAGTGGTAGTATTTAAAACTGTATGGTATTGATACACAGATCAATGGAATAGAACAGAAAACCCAGAAACAAATCCACAACTATATGGTCAATTGAACTTCTACAAAGGAGGAATGAATATACAACGGGAAAAAGTCTCTTCAACAAAAGGTGTTGGGAAAACTAGATAATCACATGCAAAAAAAAAAAAAAAAGAAAAGAAAAGAAAAAGAAACCGGACTCCTTTTAGCATACACAAAAATAAACTCAAAATGGATTAAAGATCTAAATATGAGACCTGAAATTAAAAAAAAAAAAATCTTTCAAGAGAGTACAGGCAATAACGTCTCTGACATTGTCCATAGCAACATTTTCTAGATATATCTCAGAAGGCAAGGAAAATAAAAGCAAAAATAAACTATTGGGACTACATCGAAATAAAAAGTTTCTGCACAGCAGACAAAACAGTCAACAAAGCTAAAAGGCAAATTACTGAATGGGAGGACATATTTGCAAATGACAGATCCAATGAAGGGTTATTATCCCAAATATATAAGGAACTGATACAATTCAACACCCCAAAACCAAATAATCCAATGAAAAATGGGCAGAAGACATGAACAGACATTTAAAAAAAAAAAACATACAGATCAAAAGATACTCAATATCATTGATTATCCGGGAAATGCAAATGAAAGCTACAATGAGGTATTTACCTCACACCTGTCAGGGAAGAAAGAAAGGAGGGGGAGAAAGAGGAACCCTTTTACACTGTTAGTGGGAGTGCAAATTGGTGCAGCCACTGTGGAAAACAGTACGGAAGTTCCTCAAAAAGTTAAAAATAAAACTATCCTATGATCTAGGAATCTCACTACTGGCTATTTACCCCCAAAATATAAAAATGCTAATTTAGAGGGGTATAAGCACTCCTATTAACTGCAGCATTATTTACAACAGCCAAACTATGGAAGCAGCCAAGTGTCTGTTGATTGATGAAAGGATAATGAATGGATAAAGAAGATGTGACAGGGTACCTGGCTGCTCATTCAGTAAGACATGTGACTTTGGATCTCAGGGCCATGAGTTCAAGCCCCATGTTGGGCATGGAGCCTACTTTTTTAAAAATGTGGTGTATGTATATACAATGGGGTATTATTTATTGGTATAAAAGAATGAAATCTTGCCATTTGCAATGACATCGATAGAACTAGAGAGTATTATGCTAATCAAAACAAGTCACTCAGATACTACATGATATCACTCACATGTGGAATTTAAGAAACAAAGCCAATGAGCAAAGGGGAAAAAAAAAAAAAGAGAGAGAGACAAATCAAGAAACAGACTCAACAGACTCAACTATAGAGAGCAAATGATAGTTACCAGAGGGGAGGCAGGTTGGGGGACAGGGGAACTGAGGATGTGAGTAAGTGAGGATACACTTACCATGACAAAAGAAAAGAGTAACATCTTCCTATACACAGCTTCATATACTGTGGGAGACAGGGTACAATAGCAGTAAGGGAAATACTTGAGACTAAAATTAGGACAGAATCACTAAGAAAATCTTCAGAGATGTTCTTAAAAAAGAGGGAGAACTCAGGAAGGCCACATGGATTTAGGAGTAGGGAGAATGTGGGACACCTGGCTGGCTCAGCAGTTGAGTGTCTGCTTTTGGCTCAGGTCCTGATCCCATCAGGCTCCCTGCAGGGAGCCAGCTTCTCCCTCTGCTGGTGTCTCTGCCTCTCTCTCTGTCTCTCATGAATAAATAAATAAAATCCTAAAAAAAAAAAAAAAAAAAAAAGGGAATAGGGAGAATGTAACAGCACAGGCTTTTCAAAAGTTTTATGTGCAGGGAAATCACATGAAAGTCCTGATAAAAAGCAAATTCTTATCTAGTAGTTTGGGGTGGAGTCTGAGAATCAAATTATGAAAAAAAAAACTATAAAACTTTTAGGATAGAACAAAACAGAAAATAAATATGATGTGGAGTTAAGAGTTCATGAATACGACACCAAAAGTACATCCAAAAAATTAAAAGCTGATAAATCAGACTTTGTCAAAATCAAAACTTTTGCTTTTAGAACAATATTATGTTAGGAGACTAAAAAGACAAGTCATAGGGATAAAATGTTGGCAAATTACTCATCCAAAAAGTACTTTTAACCAAAATGTATAAAGAACTCTAAAAACTCAACAGAAGAAAACAACCCAATTCTAAAATGGGCAAAAGACTTAAACAGACACAACTAAAGAGGATATATGGATGACAAGTCCATGAAAAGATATTAAAGTCATTAGCCATTAGGGAAATACAAATTAAAATTATGATGAGATTCTACTGCATACTGTGAGAATAACTAAAATTAAAAATACCAAGAATATCAAGTCCTGGCAAGGATGCTGAAAAACAGGAGCTCTCATACATAGCTATGGGAATGCAAACTGACATAGCCCATCTAGAAGACAGTTTCTCAGTGTTTAACTTTATAGTTACACATACACTTCCCTTACAACCCTGCTGTCTCAGACTTAGGTATTTCTCCAAGAGAAATTAAAACTTAAATTCACACAAAAAACCTGTATAGGAATGTTTACAGCAGCTCTATTCATAATCACCAACAACTGGAAACAACCCAAAAGTCCTTCAATAGCTGAATGAATAAACAAGCAAACTATTGATTCACACAACAACATGGATGAATTTCAAAGGCATTATGCTGAGTTAAAGAAGCCAGTCTCAGAGAAGCCAGTCTCAAAAGATTATATATTCTGATTCCATTTATATGACATCCTTGAAAACACTCCACTTATAGTGACAGAGAACAATCATTGTTTACCAGGGGCTAGCAGTTGGGCTAGCAGATGGAGAACAATCAGTGTTTACTAAGGGCTAGCAGGGGTTAGCAGAAGGATTTGCAAGAGAGTTTTTCGAGTGATGAAATTGTTCCATGTCCTAATTGTAGTTGTGGTTACATGAATTACATGTGCTACAATTCATAGAACTCTACACCAAAACTTAAGTTCACTACATGTTAAGTTTTTTAAACAAAATAATGTTAATTCAACTAATCCAGGTCACAGAAAAATAAAGTTCTTCCAGTTTGTTTTACAAATCCTGTGTAACTTTTACTTCAAAATAAGGTAAAGATAGCACAAAAAAAAGAAAACATTCTTCTCAATATAAATGCATAATTTCCAAATGAAATATTATCAAAAAGAATCCAGATTTTTAGAAAATGAATAATCCACTATGTCCAAAAAAGGTTTATTTCAAAAATGCATGGGCAGATCATTGTCAGGGAATGCAGATCAACATAATTAATTGCACTAATTATTAAAGGAGGAAAAGCAAAGAGTCATATCAAGTATGCTGAAAATTGATTTCCTAAAATTCGAATGCCATTCCTATTAAGAATTTCAAGCAAAATGGGAATTAAAGGACACCACTTAAAAGTAACAAAGACTACTATCAAAAATCAACAGAGAGCATTATCATAGATTAAATATATAAAATATACAACATACATAATATTATAGATTATATATACAAATACATGCATGCACACAAACCACACATATATACACATGTACACACATATATAAACACATAATTTAAGGGGTTTTTTGGAATTGGATTAAAATTATCTTAAAATTTCCATAGAAGAAATAAATCCCAGAAAATAAGCAAGTTTTTAAAATGGAAGAATGGCTAGGGAAGACCTGCTTTACATGATATTACATGATTCTACAATTGGATTCTATGAAGCCAATTGTAATTGAGTCTATATGATATTGGCCTAGGAATAGACAAAAGATCATTGGTATGGAGTAAAGAACCAAAATTGGTGCCAACATATTTGATACTTTAATGGCACAGATATATATTTTAATTCAATGAAAAAGGAGACTGTTTTTAAAATATTAGTTTTATTGGAGCACCTGGGTGGCTCAGTGGTTGAGCATCTACCCCAGGGTGCTGGGATCAAGTCTCACACCAGGCTCCCTGTGGGGAGCCTGCTCTCCATCTGCTTGTGTCTCTGCCTCTTTCTGTGTCTCTCATGAATAAATAAAATCTTAAAGAATAACACTAGTTTTATTAAGAATTTAAGGGCAAAAAAATAAAACAAGTAGAGATTTATAAGAAAATATAGCTACTGGGGTGCCAGGGTGGCTCAGTAGTTTAAGTAAGCATCTGCTTTTGGCTCAGGTCATGATCTCAGGGTCCTGGGATCGAGTCCTGAGTGCCCATGTTGATTTCCTGGCTCAGTGAGGAGTCTTCTTCTCCCTCTCCCTCTTCCCCAGCTTGGGTGTGCATTCTCTCTAAATAAATAAATAAATAAATAAATAAATAAATAAATAAAATCTTTAAAAAAGGAAAAAATATAGCTATTTACAGGCTATACAATCTAGGTGGAGGAAACCCTTTTAGTTGAGATTAGACATTAAGAAACTATAAAAAACAGAGAACCCTATTTGGCTCCATGTTTTTCAAGTGTGTAAGAAAACAGCAAAACATCTATTAAATAAAAAACCAATGTGAAAAAACCACAAACAATGGAGGAAACAGAGCATTTATATCTATAATATACTTATTGCCTTCCAAATTTACAACATAAGAAAAATAACCCAATAGAAATATAGGCAAGATGGGAAGCACAGGCAATTCAGAGAAAAAGCAAAACCAAGAAATATATTACAATAAACTAGCAGTCTGGAAAATTAAAATTAAAATAACAAGAAGATACTAGACAGGCAAAAATGAAAAAGTCTGATAAAACATATTGCTGCTAGGGATATGGGGGGAAAGTACTTCCCCCATATGGCTGCTGAGAATATGAATGAAATATTAAAGAATTTGAGGAAAACAACCTGGCAATATCTATATTTAAATTAAGAATCATCAGCGCATCTGGGTGACTGTCAGTTAAGCATTAGCCTTCAGCTTAGGTTATGATCTTAGAGGCCTGGGATCGAGTTCTGCATTGGGCTCCCTGTTCAGCAGAGTCTGCTTCTCCTTCTCCCTCTGCCCCTCCCCCTGCTTGTGTGCATGTGCGCTCTCTCTCTCTCTCAAATAAATTAAATCTTCTATAAAAAGAAAGAATCCTTACTTATTTTTTTTAAGATTTTATTTATTCATGACAGACACAGAGAGAGAGGCAGAGACATAGGCAGAGGAAGAAGCAGGCTCCTTGCAGGGAGCCTGATGTGGGACCCCGGGGATCATGACCTGAGCCAAAGGCAGACGCTCAACATTAAGCCACCCAGGCATCCCTCCTTACATATTTCAACAGAGCCAAGTTACTCCTAGGGATCCACCCTATGTGAATGAAAGTATCAATACCTGAGTATCAGGAAATATGAGGAAAAGAGGAGCAAGATTGTTGCAACACTGTCAAAACAGGAAACAAAGTGAATGTCCATCCACAGGGTAGCTTTCATTTATCCATACAACAAAACTATTATATAGCCATTAAGAAGAAATACATGGTAACTTACAAAGCAAAATGCATAAAAGTGTATATAATACAATATTTTTAAAAGAAAGTGAAATATTAACCAAAAACTCTATTATATTTATATATGGTTATATGAGCATATGTAATGAGTATGTGTGCAGCATATATTTCTCTGTAATCATACAGCATAAAGACACACAAGACATACAAGGCTGTTGGCCTGGGCTCTCAAGGGATATAGGGAGTGATATGAGTAAATTACTTAGGGTAGGGGCAGAATAGAGGGAGACAGAAGCCAAGTCAAAGGGGAGAGAAAGGAAGGAAGGTGGGGGGGGAGAGACAGAGAGAGAGAGAGAGGGAAGGAGGAAGAGGGAGGAAGAGAGGGAGGGAGGAAGGGAGGGAGAGAAGGAAGGAGAAAAGTGAAAGAAAGAAAATGTTCCCCAAAACCATAACAAAGCAGTATATATGATAATGTCACATTTACGCATTTCTATAAAATATTATACATAAGAGTAGTAATAAAAATTCAATTAAAGGGAAAAAAGAAAGTGCACAGAAGAGGAACCAGATGCATTTAACACAGGAAACAACCACATTACCAGGGAGGGATTTTCCAAAATTTCCATCCTAAATTTGTTGCTTGAAACTTGGATCCCATCTGCCCAAACACAAATACATACAGATTCTCACATAATTTCTTTTTTACTCCAGGATATCCCCAGACCATAGAGTACAATGAATTCTGTAGAACCTCTTCAACAGGATATCTAAGTTCCATCTAGGAATGCCAGGCCACGTCCTCAAGTTGTAGCAGGGACACTGGTCACAGATAGGCCCTTTCAATACCTCCCTGCCACCAAGGAAACCAGAAGTGAGAACAGGGCCAGGTGTTTTGTACACTCTAGGAAAACCCATTCACACTGTATTCTATATGAGGGCTGCCTCCTGCAATTGTGCAGTGCAGTGGTCCTGGTCAGGACTTCTAGTTCCAACCTACTGACAGGAAGGAATTCCTGTAACTAGAAGCAGGGATTCCCACACCTGATGGGGGAGGGGGCTGAAGAATGAGAGGTTAGAACTGGGACAGAGGACTTGGACAGCAGAGTGAGAGGAGATGGAGCTGCGTAGGGAAGAAGGTTGGACAAGCATGTAATAGTCATGACCAACAGGTTTCATAAATGCACAGTATCCCTTTACATAGCACCTGATGAAAACATGAAATTTAAATATCATCATATGGCAATAATACAAGCCTATATCTTCCCCCAACATTTAGTTCTCGTATTCCAAATAGTGACCTTTAATTGAGCAGGTAAATAATGAGGATGCAAGAACATGCAAAAAAAAAAATTTTTTTTATTTTTTAATAATAAATTTATTTTTTATTGGTGTTCAATTTGCCAACATACAGAATAACACCCAGTGCTCATCCCGTCAAGTGCCCCCCTCAGTGCCCATCACCCATTCACCCCCACCCCTCTCCCTCCTCCCCTTCCACCACCCCTAGTTCATTTCCCAGAGTTAGGAGTCTTTATGTTCTGTCTCCCTTTCTGATATTTCCTACCTATTTCTTCTCCTTTCCCTTCTATTCCCTTTCACTATTATTTATATTCCCCAAATGAATGAGAACATAGAATGTTTGTCCTTCTCCGATGGACTTATTTCACTCAGCATAATACCCTCCAGTTCCATCCACATTGAAGCAAATGGTGACTATTTGTCATTCTAATGGCTGAGTAATATTCCATTGTATACATAAACCACATCATCTTTATCCATTCATCTTTCGATGGACACTGAGGCTCCTTCCACAGTTTGGCTATTGTGGACATTGCTGCTAGAAATATCGGGGTGCAGGTGTCCCGGCGTTTCATTGCATCTGTATCTTTGTGGTAAATCCCCAGTAGTGTAATTGCTGGGTCGTAGGGCAGGTCTATTTTTAACTCTTTGAGGAACCTCCACACAGTTTTCCAGAGTGGCTGCACCAGTTCACATTCCCACCAATAGTGCAAGAGGGTTCCCTTTTCTCCGCATCCTCTCCAACATTTGTGGTTTCCTGCCTTGTTAATTTGCCCCATTCTCACTGGTGTGAGGTGGTATCTCATTGTGGTTTTGATTTGTATTTCCCTGATGGCAAGTGATGCAGAGCATTTTCTCATGTGCATGTTGGCCATGTCTATGTCTTCCTCTGTGAGATTTCTGTTCATGTCTTTTGCCCATTTCATGATTGGATTGTTTGTTTCTTTGGTGTTGAGTTTAATAAGTTCTTTATAGATCCTGGAAACTAGCCCTTTATCTGATATGTCATTTGCAAATACCTTCTCCCATTCTGTAGGTTGTCTTTTAGTTTTGTTGACTGTATCCTTTGCTGTGCAAAAGCTTCTTATCTTGATGAAGTCCCAATAGTTCATTTTTGCTTTTGTTTCTTTTGCCTTCGTGGATGTATCTTGCAAGAAGTTACTGTGGCCGAGTTCAAAAAGGGTGTTGCCTGTGTTCTCCTCTAGGATTTTGATGGAATCTTGTCTCACATTTAGATCTTTCATCCATTTTGAGTTTATCTTTGTGTATGGTGAAAGAGAGTGGTCTAGTTTCATTCTTCTGCATGTGGATGTCCAATTTTCCCAGCACCATTTATTGAAGAGACTGTCTTTCTTCCAAAGGATAGTCTTTCCTCCTTTATCGAATATTAGTTGACCATAAAGTTCAGGGTCCACTTCTGGATTCTCTGTTCTGTTCCATTGATCTATGTGTCTGTTTTTGTGCCAGTACCACACTGTCTTGATGACCACAGCTTTGTAGTACAACCTGAAATCTGGCATTGTGATGCCCCCAGCTATGTTTTTCTTTTTTAAAATTCCCCTGGCTATTTGGGGTCTTTTCTGATTCCACACAAATTTTAAAATAATTTGTTCTAACTCTCTGAAGAAAGCCTATGGTATTTTGATAGGGATTGCATTAAACGTGTAAATACATGCAAAAAATTTTAAAAGTTAGCTGTTGATTTTTATTCTCTATTGTGACCTGGATTAAAGTCTTAATAGTCATTTTTTGAAGTCACGTCTATATTTTAGCAACATATTGGATGCTTCAGGCATCTAATCAGGTCCAAATATTTTCCTCTTGCAAATGGAACCATAGTCTATAATTACAGCTTACCACAAGCCACCCAATTATTCAGTGCTTATTCAATTGTGTTGTAAAAAAGAAAGATACAATGTCTGCGGTCTGATATCTACCCTCATCCACAAAGCCTGAAAGCCTCCAAAAATAGTTGGGAATCAGGACTACACCAGAACTTTTTTTTTTCTTTTAAAAACACATACATACCACATTTCACTGTACATCTCTTCTTGCTCTTCCTTCTCTAACATGAACTCCTTTACACGGACGGAGTGTCATATAATAAAACCCTGACTTAAGGGGCTTTCGAGAGTATTCATACTCAACATAGTTTCCACAGTGAATCCTCTCCTGGAATTTAATTGCTAAGCTCTATCTAAGCCCACAGCTGACACACATAACAAGCCTAGACTCTCATCAGTGCAGAACATCCTGTGGCCTAAACAGGCGGTCATGTCACCTTCAGTGAAACTTGAGACCATCAAGCAGAACTCCTCTTGTATCAAGGGGTTTAGAGGTAGGCTCATGATTCTATGTTGACAGCAAGGCTTGCACATCAGCCAAGAGTCTGACCTAAAAGAAGGACTCAAGTATGAGCCAAGGGTTATTTACAGCCTTCTAGCACTCTTCAGGCAGCCTGGCAAAGACCACTAGTAGAGTAATAGACATTTTCACTTGTTTCTGATTCTGTCCAACCAGCAGATGAGTCACAGAGCTACAGCCAAGATTACCTGATCATATTTCCCCCTTGACATAAGTTAATCAGGACAGTGACAGCAGAAAGGGCCAGGAGAAGGAACAACCCAAATATCCAATTGCCAAACATGGTAAGGAGCATAATTAGTGGACAGAGTTGAAAGTAGAATCAGCCCCCCTCCTGCAGGAGTAGAGAAAAACAAGTAGTTTATAGTTACAACTTCCTTTTAAAGCTAGTTAGGATTGTCTGCTTCAACAGTTAACAAGAAGAATTGGCTAACTTCCATCTAAAAAGAAACTCTATCAGCACAGCCAATTGATTTGGCTGTCAAAATGGACATGTCTTAGCCAGTATATTGGTTGAAAGTTTATTATTGTGGATCTTAAGGAGGCAGAAATAAACAAAGTTCAAAATGTTAGCCTGGTATATCCACCCTGTCAAAGATCATCAGCTTCAATCCCTCTAAGAAGCTTCGTCCACCCTATATCCTGCTTCTTCCTAACCAATTGCTATAAAGCCTTCTTGAAAAACTGCTTTTCTTGAAAATTGACATTTCTCTAACTTAAGTTGATATTATTTAGACTTTAAATTCTAAAAGGTAGCACCAGCAATTAGCCCTAACCAAGAAAACAATTCAAAATTTAAGATGCCCTGATCCCTAGAGAAGAGTAAGTTACACATTTCAAGCAACTGTAATACTGTCTTATTTGGGAAATTATCAACTGTTGCTTCATAAACGTATTTAGGAACCACAGGGGTTTTTCAGTTGGTCAGGACATTTTCCTATTTAAACATTGACTTAGAAACTTTGCCAAGTGTACCAGGAAATCAAGAGAGCAAAATTATGCAGTACATAAAGAAAGCAGCTGCATTTCTCCAATCCTAGTAATTTAACCAGTCATTTCTTTAAACAAAAATGAAGGGGCGGGGGGAAGAAAATCTGGCAGCACTAATCTCATTTCATTATCCTGGCAAACCAAAATATCAGTCATCAAACATATTTGATGGAAAACACTTGTCCATTGTGTTGGTGTTCTTAAAAAGTGAAACGTACAATATAGTATAGGAATTTAATATCAAATTACATTTGAAGGGCCATTTCAGTAATTAAGTGAGAAAATGATTTCTAGCAAATACCATTCAGCTTAAAAGCATACCCCAGGCAAAATTCCCCAGCATCAAGAAAGATCAAGACTGCCAAGAGATTCAGAAACCTCATCTATATACACACACAAAGGCCAGGATAGAAAATGTGCTCCTTGAACAATGAAATACAATATATATGAAGATGCACATTATAAGATACAGATAAGCAAGCAGGTTAAGTCTTCCTCTAGCTTGTCATACAATAAGAAAAAATGAGAGAGAGAGAGATCCTTGCCCAAAAATTTATTATATGACTTTCATGATGCTACAGGGTAGGTACTGGCCCCATGCTTAAGATTTCAAATTACACAGATGAAATTTTGTGGATATTTACTTAGTCTCCTATTTAAGCCCAAATGGTAACTAGCCAAAACCTGGGGAGAAAATGTGCTTAGAATCATTATACTCCTTCCAATTAATATTATTCCTTCACCCAAATTTTTGCAGATGACAGAGAAATGCACACAAATAATGGTCAAACAGGTTTGGCTCTTTAATAAACTGAACATCAGTGAACAGGAAAGAGAAGAAATTATGATATTATTGCTGTGGAAAGAGTTACCCATTCCATCCACAATCTGACCAGGTTACATAGAAGGGATACTCAAATCTTGAGAAAGAAAGAGAAGATAAATACAATACTTATGGCCCTATAATTTAACTTAAATGATCTTTCAAAATGTTACAAGAAATAGAATATTCTGGATTCTTTTGGTTCCAGGGATGTGCCGCAATGGTAAAATTTCATTTTAGAAACTATTTTAAAGAAAGGCAAAAAAAAAGACAATCATTTCAGATACATGGAGCAATCCTGGTCTTAGTTTTCTATGGCTACTACAACAAAGTACGACTTGGGTGGCTTGATGAACAAAAAATTGTTTAAGCCTCTTCATGGCTCTGGAGGCAAAAAGTCTAAAATCAAGGTGTCAATAAAATTAGTTTCTTCTGAAGGCCCCTCTTGGCTTATGGATGGTCACTTTCTTCTGATCATGGTGTCTTCACATGATATTCCCTCTGTGTGTCTGTGTCCTGACCTCCTCCTCTCATAAAGACAGCAGTCATACTGGATTAGGGGCCACATATAGGACTTCACTAATTACCTCTTTAAAGGCCTTATCACCAGGTAACTGTCACATACTAGGGCACTGAGGGTTAGGATTTACAAATTTAAAGAGAGATATAAATTTCAAGAGACACAATTTATCCAGTAACAATCTTCTTACTGAAAACAGCTGAAAAAATGAAAGAAGAAATTTTTTGTAAAATGTTTTAATCTACTAATGATCTGGAAAGAAAGAAATACTCAGAGTCAAAAACTAAGTGAAGAAGAATCCACAAATATAAGCCGATCACTGAAGCTAGCTTCTACCCTGAGAGTAAACTGGTAATTTTGTCCTTGGTTTTCAAGGCCTTCAGTTACTGCAAATAGAAGACATATCTAAGGGTATATCCAAGGTGAGTGATTTGATGGGAGACATTAACTTCTAGCCCCTTCTTAAACTGAAACTCCAAAGGGAATGAGATCACTTGCCAAAGGACTACAAAAAAAGTGCCTGTACAAGCCAAATGGTATAAGAGTTTATTGTAAACATGTTCAATATATCTAAATACATTTAAAAAGGTAATTAAAATAAGAATAAGAAACTTTTAAATTACCATTTAAAAAAAACAAAAAGAATTTCTCAAAGTGAAAACTTTAACAATAGAAATTAAAACACTGGATAAATTTAATAGAAGATAAGATGCAACTGGAGAGAGAATTACAGAATTGGAAAATATTTCTGAAAAGATTATCCAGAATAAAATAAGAGAAACAAAGAAATAGGAAATGTGAAAAATATTTAAGAGAGTAATAAAAATTATAATTTCTAACATAATTGGCACTTTTGCATTTCTAGATGGAGAGGGAAGTAAAAGCAGGGTTGAGGCAATAGTTAAATGCTGAGAATACTCTGGAACTGACTATAGAATATCAATCTACAGATTTTGAAAATCCAATAAAACTCAACCAAGGTAAATAAAAATAAATCCACACCTTAACCTGTCTTACTGAATGTGAAGACTACTACTATCAACAAAAGCAAAACCAAAAAAAAGAATTTTTAAGTTATCAGGAATAAGAAAGATTATCTTCAAAGAAATGACAATTAGATTGATTTCTCAACAGCAACATTGAAGCCAGAGGAGAAATGGGAAAATATATTCAAGGCATTGAGAGAAAATGGCTGTCACCTAGAATTTTATAGCACCAAGAGTGGAAACAGTGGCTTATTTTGACACAAGAACTCTTACTCAATCTGGACATAAATAGGACTGAGAAATTGAATGTCATCTAAGTATGAGATTAAAATAAAGACTTTTTCAGAAAAACAAAAACATTAAAAAAAAAATTAAGAGTACACCGAGTATACTTATCTTGATGAGTACTGAGGAATGTATGGAACTGTTGAATCATTACACTGTATACCTGAAATTAATATGACACTGTAAAAACATTCTGAATGATATTTGTAGACAGAATTAAAGATATTAGAGACTGAAAGTCTGAGATGAAAGAAAGAATGAAGAGCATAGAAAACATGGAAATAATATACAAAAAAACAAATACATGGATAAATTCTAATCAAGTGTTAACTACTTGACACAATAATAACAGTATTTTGGTATAAGTTAAGAAGTAACAATTTTTTTTCTATTCCCCTTTGAAGAAACTGAGCATGGACATGCCTACTACCCCTGTTTTGTCCCTACAGATAGATAACACCATAGGAGTAATGGACAAACAAATGAAAAGAAACCTAGGTCTTGATTTAGTGACTATTTAGTTTCTATTTAATAACTATTTAGTGGCCATACTATTTAGTGACTTTTCCAACTGGCCCACTAACCACAGGACTAAAATGTAAGACAAACTGATTTCCAGTATTTTCAAATCATTTTATTTATTTATCATTTTAGACTGTATCCATATCCAAATTTAATATATATGTCCTAATCATTTAATTTTGCTCACTCACTTCTGACACACTTGTTTAGCATTTCCTTATCTCTTTCTCTCTCCTTCCTTCCTTCCTTCCTTTCTTCCTTCCTTCCTTCCTTCCTTCCTTCCTTCCTTCCTTCCTTCCTTTCTTTCTTTCTTTTTTCTTTCTTTCTTTTCTTTCTTTCTTTGTGTTAAGGACTATTCACAGATCTAACTACTTTAAGTGCACAATATGGTATTGTTAACTATAGTCCCAATGTTGTAAAGCAGATCTCTAGAACTTACTCATCTTGCACAACTACAATTTTATTCCCATTGAATAACAACTCTTCATTTCCCTTCCCTCTAGCCCCTGGTAACCACTATCCCACTTTCTACTTGGATGAATTAAATTATTTTAGATATCTCACATTAAGTGGAGTCAGTTAGTATTGTCCTTCGGTGACTGGTATTTCACATAGCATAATGATCTCCTGGTTCATCTTGAACGGCAGAGAAATTAAAAAACAGCAGAGCCAGGCAGTAGGTTCGAGAGTGCTTTAATGGGGAGTGCTCCTGGGCAAGGTTCCGTGACTTGGAGGAGCTTGAGTCAGGGAATTCGGGCCCTGGCAAACTGCAGGGGGTGGTCTATAAAGAGTTTTTTGGTGGGAAGATGGGGGCAGGGTGGCATTACGATTAGGGCAGGAGTTACAGGTCTTTGTGTGCTAAGTTAGGGTAGGGAGGCAAGGCAGCCTTATTGGGAGGTTGCTGGCCTGGGGTCAGCCATTTTGAGGTCCCCAGTCTCGCCAGCCCAACACATCTCTGCTAGTATACATGGCAGGATTTCTTTCTGTTTTAAGGCTGAACAATATTCCATTATACATACACACTATAATGTAATACAATTGTGAAATATTTCACAGGATGTCAGGAAAATATATATAAAAAGATAGCAGAACTACAAAGAGAAACAAATATTCTACTATGGTAGGAGATTTTCATCTAATTCTCTTAAACATGCAAATAAATAAATAAGAATTCAGATAATTTTATCAACAATTAGTAAGATTAAACTAATGGACATACTTAGAACACCAGTGCCCCAAATGGTGAAATATACCTACTGTCGAAGCATAAGTGGAATATTCATGAGAAATGAATATACGATTATAAAGTAGTACTGGTAAATTTCAAAGGATTGTTACTTTTACAGATTACATTCTATTCATACAATCCAATTACATTAGAATTAGTAACACAAATATGATTAAAAAACAATCATACATTTCGAAGTTTAAAAATATACTTCTAAGTTACACACCATGTGGCAGAAACTGATCATTCACCATATCTTTTCTAGGTGGGGCCATATGCTTAGTTCTTATCAACAGACTGAATAAAAGCAACATGACATTTCTAGGACAAAGCCGTTAAGACCACTCACTTTTCTCCTTTCTCCAGTGACTTTGGACAAAATGGGCTGAAAATGGTAAAAGTACAAGATGAAAGAATCCTGGATTCTTGAGTCACCTATTGCAAGATAGCTACCTTAGACAGTCACAACTATGACTAAATATCTGCTTTGGGCCCACGGAGTGAAAAAAAGAAAAGAAAAGAAAAAAGAAAAGAAAAGAAAAGAAAAGAAAAGAAAGAAAAAGAGAAAGAAAGAAAGAAAAAGAGAAAGGGAGAAAGGGAGAAAGGGAGAAAGAGAGAAAGAGAGAAAGAAAGAGCCTCTAAGGTTCTAGAGTTGTCTGTTATAGCAGCTAATACAACTTATCCTGTTATCCTGATTATTCCAACACTGTCAGGTCAGATTCCAAAAGACTAATTGGAGACTCCTATATTACTCTTCCTTCCTCTCTTTGGGTAAATAGGAAAAATTCCCTCTTTAAAATTTAAACAATACATTTTAATTAAGATGAGTTCACTATATTGCATAGGGGTGATAGGGGTTAGGAAATTTAGTTTTTAGAGTCAAAGACACATGAATTTGAATCCTGGATCCACCATTTATTGTAATGTGACTTTGGGTCAATCACTGGCCTTTTCTGAGTTCCAATTTCTTCATCTTTAAAACAGGTATAGACCTTTCAACTTTAAATACAGTGTTTCAGGATTAAGTTAAATAAGAGAAAAATGGGTAGAATTTTAAGCATTATGCCTCATAGGTAGATGTCAGCATTATTATAAAACTCTTTTACTCAAAAGCAATATGCCTCAGAACCAATCTCAAGCTCTTTCCTGGACTCTCTGTATTTAATCCTCCCCAGTCACTGGCCACAGCTTTTTTCTCCTGCATACTTTCAACCTTATATGTGATTTCACTAGGCCTGAGAAACAAAAAGGACACAAATAGAGAGGGGATGCAAAGTCATATTAAGAACCAAACACCAGGATGAAATCTCATGACCTGCAGCAACTGGACTCTATAGTCTCCATGAATACAATGCAGCTCCAGGCTAGTGAGTCCCAACCAGATATGGGTCCCAATCTTTGATGTAAGAGTTTCCTTTACCCTTCTAAATAAACTGCTATTTCACTTGGGGGAATTTAGGTAGCAAATTTCTGTTCCTTGGAACCAAAAATTTTGTCTATGATATTCCCATGTGTAAAGCTGGGTTCATTCCACCACTTATTTTTCTCAGAGACTTTCAATTCCTTTGGAATCATATGAATATAAACCAAAACAGTAGCCTCTTGGCAGCAACATTTAGTCCACGTTCCAAAATAATCCAAGTATCTTCATAGGGCAAAACTCCAGAGATATCCCTTTAAATAAAAATTAGAAATTATAAGCCTAAATAAATACTGAGCTCTAAGAAACTAAGAGACTTTAAAATAAAATCTCCGAATACATTGAAAATGAATTTTTCTGGTTCCAGCCTTACTTAACCATTTGCTAACATTTTCATGAGAGCAAATATATTTAAAATTCCCCCAAGGCTTCTTACAAAATCAGATGTCTGGGCCAAAGGCAGCCACTGGATTAATGTGGGTCTCTGGGACCTAGAACTGATGGCTACTGCTGACAGATTAGGCTTTCCTTTTCTCCTCTTAGGATACTTACACTGGGAACACACAAACCTGTATATTGCATTCCAATGTCTCCTGTTTGAGGCAATTTGGAGTTGCTGCATTTAATTACCTCAGATGAAATATTTCGATACCTTGGAAAGCTCCTTAGGAAAGTCAATTTGACTGTCAAAGACATTGGGGGAATCCATCTCCTCAGCATTGCCATCTATGCTTAAGGAGAGAAGCAGTGAGACAGCTCAGAAACAGTCCTTTATTATGATGGATATATGAGAAAAAAGGTGTCACTGCCTTTCTACAGTTTGGTCATAGGAGTAGGGTAGATATCAACTGCTGGGTGGAGTTTCCACACAACTGGATAAGATCCAGCTAAAAAGTACAAAAGCTCCCAACTTATTGAGAACACTAGACATGAAGAAAGGAAGGGAAGGATAGAAGAAAACAAATTATTAGAGACTTCTCTTTCAGTTCCCATCTCCAGTTAACACCCAAGTCTTATAGAATCTCCCTATAAAATCTCTCAAATGTGGTCCCTCCTCTCATTCCTATAATCAATGTCTTTACTTGGGCCACCATCATTTCGCTACTCATATCCTGCTAACTTGTCCCTTTATCCAAATATCAGCTCCCTCCAAAACTGCTATGTGATCTTTCTAGTACATAAACATGATTTGTTTAAACTCTCTGAAGATCAGAAAGCAAGACAAAAAGAAAAAGGACTGATGCTTCAAACAAAAAAACAAAGAGTAAGATGGAAAATGGAAAATGAACCACACTACTGACTTAAATGTAAATAGACCAAATACTCCAATTAAAAGACAGTGATTATTCGACTAGATTTTTAAAAACAAACTTAACTATATTCTACTTACTTTATAAAAAAGGACCAAGATGGGTGAAAGTAAAAGGAAAGAAAAGGTTGTGCTTTGTAAACACTGCATAAGAAAGCTGGTATGCCTATATTAGCATTAGGTTAAGTAGACTTTAAGGTAAATAGTATCACCAAAAATGAAAAAAATAATAATGATTTAAGGTTAATTCAACAGTGAAGTATAGAAATACTAAACATGTGTCTTAATAACATAATTTCAGGGGAGCCTGGGTGGCTCAGTCAGTTAAGCATCTGCCTTCCACTCAGATCATGAACCCAAGGTCTTGGGATAAGCCCTAAGTCGGGCTTCCTGCTTAGCAGGGAGGGAACCAGCTTCTCCCACTCTCTCTGTAGCTCCTCCTGCTTGTGCTTTCTCTCTCAAATAAATAAATAAAATCTTTAAAAACAATTTTCAAAACATATGAAGTTAACATTGACAGAATAAAGAAAAAATTAAAATAAATTTAAAAATCAACAATTACTATGGAAAATTTTAAGATATTTAGTTTCCTTCATAGGTCTATTTATCCAAAATACAATGAAACAGAAAAATGGGGGGATCCCTGGATGGCTCAGCAGTTTAGTGCCTGCCTTTGGCCCAGGGTGTGGTCCTGGAGTCCCGGGATCAAGTCCCACATCAGGCTCCCTGCATGGAGCCTGCTTCTCTCTCTGCCTCCTCTCTCTCTCTGTGTCTCTCATGAATAAGTAAATAAAATCTTAAAAAAAGAAAAAGAAAAGAAAAAGAAATGGGGAAATGGCAGGCAGGAATGGGAATCTTTGCCTCTTTTTTTAATCTGACTCTTAGCAAGGAAAAGAAAGGGAACATGAGCAGTTCTTTAGAAATCAAGTTGGGACGATCCACACAGAAACTCCAAGGGGGTTTGGAAGTGGTTTGTGAAACTTCTGTATTTGGGGGAGAGACTATTTGTTTGAGGTTGTGTAGACCTCCAATTTAATCCAAAGCTTAAAGCAAAATGCAGGAGCTAAGCTATTGGCCCTTTATTTAGAAATAGCACCAAATCATATTCAAATGTATTTATCATTTTGGCAAATGCCAAACACTTTTGTTTTTAAACATTTTCATATGTGAATTTAATACTAGGTTGGTAATATGAAATTGCTGTAGGTCAAAACTGGTTGAATATGAGAAATTTCATACCGTCAATCACATATATTCATATACGTGCATACTTTAAATTACAAAACTAAATTCCTCCTTTAGAGATGTCACATGTCAGGATATGCTTAAATAATGTTTCCACAGGACTTCTGAGGAATGCAAAGCATTAGGAGAAGAACGAGATCTCTAGTGAATAAAACTTTCCCCCTAATACCTTCTTTCCCACTAGACAGACATACTGACAGAGATAGGTAATAGATATAAAACTGTAAAAGTGGGGGCACCTGGGTGGCTCAGTCAGTTAAGCAACCAATTCTTGATTTCAGCTCAGGTCATGAGTTCAAGCCATGCATTGGGTTCCATGCCCAACATGGAACCTAATTAAAAAAACAAAAACAAAAACTGCAAAAGTGGTAATATATAATGTTATCATATTATAAACATTAGTTTCACAAGTGATATCCAACAGAGTATTCTCCAGATGTTCACCCTGTGAAATACATTGTCTCAATAGTCATTTCAGGTCAGCTGAGGCTTGAAGTGAATTAAATTAGATTGAAGTGGGTTTCTGTCATTCCTCTTGGTTCTTAACTCTTCATGACCATTCCATGATCTGTTCTCTACCTATACTGTATCCTGTTTTCCCCACTTCTTTCAATGTTCCTCCCCTGCAGCAATAATATAGCAGCTATAAGATTTATAACCTCACATTGGTGTCCAATCTCAGACTTCAGTATCTTTATTGAACTGTTAGTCTCCAATTCATTGATCCATTTCATCTGCAGCATCCCTTTCATAGGAGGGATTATCCTTTTCAGTTGGCTAAGACATAGGCCTTAAACTGACAAGCCTCCATCAATCAACAAAATAGAAATTTGTTTTTTATTATGTATCTCATCATTTTTTTCTCCTTCAAAATGCCATGGAGAAAATAAATCAGGATGGCTGAAACAATGACCAAACATTTTTTATCTAGAGAACATGTTAATTTATGCTTAAAACACTTCATTAAAACAATGAATGTTATGTTAAAAGGTCTTTTAAGATACATTAAAGGTCACAGTATTACTACAGAATTATGCTTCTAACTACTAATGATATAAAAAGGTATATGAGAAGATATTCTGGAAATTTTTGACAAATTGGCAAGAGAAGTACATGCTACACTTGCCAAAGTTCTCACACTTGCTTCCAGGGTCAAAATTGAACTATGAAAGCAAACTAAGAAAGACATAAAACTCCAAAAATAATTCATCCATTATGATAACCAGAATCGATCTGAAAGTTAAAGGTGAGTCACTCAGGAAAATACAGATTTGCTGATGAGATTTTAAAGAGAGTCACTGATAAAAAGAAATCACTAAAACATCTACATTCACCAGAGACTCAAGAACTGTTATGAAACACCCAGAAACCCAGCTAGTTTTACAAGAATAGTTCCTTCTACAATCATAGAAAGAATTTTTTTCCCTTGATAAATCATTCAAGCTGAGGAACAGTTTGAATTAATAGAGAATGTATTCCTCCTCCAGATCATGAATAAATATGAAAAGGAAAATGAGGAACAAATTGTACATGTAAAATTTCTTATTGACTTGGTTAAAAGGTTTATAATTTTTTTAATTTATAATTTAAATTTTATATTAATATTTTAACTAAATAAACACTTAAAAATACATGGTCCTCTTTTAAACTAAATTGTTATTTAAGATATTTTAAGCTATTTAAATATGAGTTATTTTACTTTAATTTCTGCCCACGAAGTATTAACTTATGAGAACTGATACCCCACTATAAACATTTAGAAACACATACAAAACTTTTGAAATAACTGTTTTCAGACATTACCAACACATTAGCAGTACAGGAAATTGATTCCTCAGTGAAGGGAAACAAACAAACTCCATGAATGCTCCCAGCTTTCTGTCTGGAGGCATTTCTCAGTCTGCAATGCAGAGATGGGGCAACTTAGAGCCCAGCAGGTAGGTCTTCCGAAGTTATGGAAACAGAGATCAGAGTAGAAAAACTGAAGCAGATAGAATTTGAGGACACAGTGCTGGAGGGGAAGACACTACTCAAAAAGCTCTGGAGACCTAAAGAGAGTTCCTTTCTAATATCTGCCTGAGTAGAGATCCATGCATATGCTGATGAAAAATTCAAAAGGCCTCAGGAAAAATCACTGGAAATTTGTAGGCCAAACAATTCCCAGAACCAAAACAGAGTAAAGAATAGTTGGCCTCTCACCAGCCAGAGTGGAGAGAATTCATAATACGTAGGGCCTAAGGTAGAGTTCTCAGAAGCATCTTACCTTACTAGTGGGGCTAAACTGGCCCTTGAACAGACTACCTGAACTGACATTATAAAGCTTAAGAGTAAGCATCAAAAAGATAGAATTAACTCCAAGTTAAATGCCAAGACAAAGCCCAACACTCTTTAAAGGAATCTAACAAAATCAAGCATTAAAAACAGTAAGTCACAATGGTCAAAACCAAATGAAAAATTACTAGGCTTACAAAAAAGCAGGAAAATACAACCCATGGTGAAAAAATCAACAAATATAAAGAGACTCACAAATGATGGAGATGATAGAATTATCAAAGTGCTCAAAATGATTTTCAAAATCTTATACACATGGGGCACCTGGCTGCCTCAGTTGCTAGAATATGCAATTCTTGATCTCAGGTTTGAGCTGCACATTGGATGTTAGAGATTACTTAAAAGTAAAATATTTATAAAAAATCTTACACATACGCTCAAGGATATCAAGATATGAAAAAAGCAATGTCTGAAATATCAGTTTTTTGGAGTCTTGATTATTGTGTTCTAGTAAAATATACCAAAACTTTCCATGATAGCACCTTGTGGAATAGATGTAATTATTCAACCATTCACAATTTCCTATAAAAACATTTCTTTGGTTCCCCATTACCTTCAAAAGAAAACTCATGTTACAGGACTTTGTTTCCTTTCCCCCTAGACCAGGAGATAGAAAACCCTTTTCTGTAAAGAACCAGATAAATAGTAAATATTTTTGGCCTTGCAAGCCATATGGTATCTGTTACAACTACTCAATTCGGCTCTTATACAGTGAAAGTAACCATAAATGATATGTAAAAAAATGGACATTATTTACTGACCCCTACTGTAAAGCTGTCCAATACAATAGCTACTAGCCACATGTGGTTATTACAATTGAAATTCAAATTACTTAAATTAAATTTAGTAAAATTAAAACTTTGGTTCCTCAATTGAACATGTGTTAAATGTAGAAGGCACAGATATAGAACATTTCATTTCCATCACCACAGAGAGTTTTCTTGGACAGTGCTGCTCCAGAAACTACATGCATCAGAATTGCCTGATGTGATTTGTGAATACATATTTCTTCACCTATCTCGACGTGTTGAACTAGACTCTCTCTAAAAGTGAAATCCAGATTTCTACTGGGTGATCATATGTGTACTAAAAAATAGAGAACTATAGGGTTAAAGAATGAGGTCCCTGACATAGTCTCATCATCAGTTTAAAGTTTTAATCCTAACCGCTTTATACCTTTTCATTATTCTTCTCGTATTCCTATTATTCCTATCCAATCTGCTCTATCACACATTACAAATGAAGTATATAAAGTATCATATCTAACTACAGCAATGAGAAAAACAGAAAAGAAGTATTACCCTGAAGAAACCTGATCAGTGACCTCTTAACCAAATGCATGTAAAATTGTCTCATTTTCTAAGTTAAATTACTTAGAAGAAGAAAAAAAGCCAGCCCTATATTGAGCAAATATAATAGATACTACTTTCCTTCACTTGTGCTCTCTCCTCACTTGGGTATTCCTTTTAGTAAACGAAAAGATACCCTTGCCTAATATAAATTTGAAAGGCAATATGTTCAAGTGTGGGATCTACATCCAGACTACTTGGATTCAAGTCCCAGTTTTACCAATTATTATCCTATGTGAATTTGAGAAGTCATTTAACCACTCTGTGCCTCAGTTTTCTCATCTATCAATGGCAAAAGTCACTGTAGCTACTACAGTGGATTCCTATGAGGATGACGTGTATTAATATATGTAAAAAAATTAAACTAGTACCTGCAAATAGTTAATGCCACATGTGTTAATTATTGTGTTCACTGTATCAGCATTAAGGTAAAATTTTATAACATCAATAACAATAATTACCAAACAATCTTACTACAGATTGAACACACTGAACTTATTATAAGCTGGACTCCTGTAGTATACATGTATGTCACATATGATAGGCATAGCTCTATTGGGAGAGTTCCCCATATAGGAAGTGTGTATCAACACAAATGTAAGCAAATGTGGAAGCCTAAAATACATTGAAAATAGGTACCTCTTTTATGTATGCATTTAAGACACTTTCCTACTTCCATCATGCTTTCTATTATTCTTTATTTTTACACATTAAAAAAAAAAGATCTAATGGAATTATACTCAGTCTGAATCCATGTGCCTGCACTTATGTGTGTGTGTCTGTGTATGATTTTTGAACACAAAATAAAGCAAGAGTATAATATCTTGCAAGTAAACTGTAGGATACTAATCCTTTCTTTGTATCAGCTGTCTGTCGCCATGACAGTACTGCATAACAAACAACCACAAAATGTCAGGAGCATATAAAAATAAATATTTACTTTTGCTCATAATTCTTTTAATTGGTTAGATATTCTGCTCATCTGAGCTGTGCATGGCAGAGCTCACCTATGGTCAGTGGCCAGCTTTGGGTTAAGTAGGCAGCAATGATAAATTTGGCTGAGATCTCTTACATGTCTGGGCCTCAGGTGGGACAACTGGGCTGACTCAACTTTAGTCCATGTTATCATCCATCAGGCTATCCCAGACACTTTGTCATGGTGAATACAGAAGATTGAGAGAAAGTAAGCCTAATCATGCACAGGTCTATGTGTTGTGTGGCATAGCATCCCACTGACCAAAGCAAGTCATTTAGTCAAGCCTAGAGTCAGAGTAGGAGGGACCACAAAAATGCAGGACAAATAGAATGACAGGAGGAAGCTATTAATTGGGGCCATTGATGCAATCTATCATATTCTGTTTCATAAATTTTAGCACTTCCTTTTCTTGGATTAAACTTACTATCTTTCATTGTCTCCTAATCACTAGGATTTTTAATTTGACAAATGTTTCTTTTTTGAAAAGGAGGAGTACACTTGTGTCATTGAGTCACATGTATTGATTTTTAAATAATTTAAATTCTAATACCTGTAAGTAACTGAGAGATTTCCATTTTTCTACACTCTTACTCAATTTTATATCAAATGGATTAGCCTCTGATTAAATTTGCCACCTTCCAAGTCTTAAATCATCTTGCTGTTAGAAAACCTGAGAGTATCATTCATAATCCAAAATAATCAAAGATTATATGATTTTCAGTAATTGTCCAAGTAATTAAAAGTCAATCTGGCATTTTCCTAAGGTCTAAAAGTATTTCCTAATACAGTAGTGGGTTTGTCTGTTATCTTCATCTTAAGATCTTCACTGTAATACCTCATCAGTAATTCCTTACAAAGAAATCAGAATTATTTCATTTTTATTATCAGATTATATATAAAGATTTTAAGGTATGTTTTTGGCACAGATAGAAAAGCTTTACACAATTTCTTTTTTTCTGTTCTTATAAGCAAATATCCATCAAGTATCCATAATGGATACTTGATAAATACTGTATTAGATACCCTAAAAACAGAAGCTAATCTAAGGCAAATCCTTATTCTGTTCTCTGCACTCAGACTCTTCCTAAAATAAGTCTAAATGATGAATTAAGTAGAGAGGAAAAGCAACATAATATTTATCATAATATTTTCAAGCCTTTAATTATCGTCACAGCTACGTATAAGCAGTTTTCTTTATCTTGGACATTCCTGTTCAATCCCAGCACACTCATTCAAATCACAAAGCAAGTGAGCAGTGTTATACCTGGGAGAGATGTCCATACAAATGACAACTATCTATGAATCAATGGTTTCCTTGGAGTGGAAACCTATGTTCAAGTCAACTCACTGTAATAGGCTTCTATTATGCCTTTGTTTGTGCCGCACATATTGACTTCATGCACACAAAGATTTACTTGCAAGTTTCTTAAGAGTGAACATGTATTCCCATATTCTCCCTAAAATTTCATCCTCTAAAATTCTAATTCTTAGTAGGTCATTCATCTTAGTTGAAAGAGCTAATTGTCCTCTAAAACAGTGCCTCCCAAACTTTTATGTGCATATCCATCACTGGGGGGATACATTTTACGAATGCAGCTTCTGGTTCAATCAGTCCGAGAAAAGATATAAAATTCTATATTTCTAATACTCTCCTAGGTGACACTGACTTCGCAGTTCCATGAACCCCACTTTGAGTAGCAAGTACAGGTTATAAGGGCTTTTATTCCCATAGGCATAAACTATCCAATATGATCCAATCATCCTTCCCTCCCTCTCAAGCCCTTTCACTGAGTCTTAATGTGAGATCTACAAATCCTTTCCAATCTAAACCCTCACTGAGCATGCCTTTAATCTTCTTATAAAACACTGAGAACAAAGCTTGGCACATCTTAACTACTCAATAAATTTGAATTATTGTTGTTTTGTTAACTGAAACCTGGCAGTTCCCTAAGAATATTGCTCTTGAGTAGAAATACTTTGCTTTCATAACTGATACACCGTGGCCACAAGAAATTTAGTAGTTCTTCTTGCTCCCCATTGCTACTTCCAAACTATTTCTCTTTTTTCCTTCATCAGAAACAAATAAGCAAAAATAAAAACAAAACAAAACAAAAAACATATCTTTAAAGCCTGTACCATCTGGTTCTACCGCTCTTTTCCTCATCTTGCAGCTGTCATCAACCAACATCTTGTTGTTCCCAAGGCTCTCAACCACACCTGCTATCACTTCTCAGTCACTTCAATAACCATATGGATGAACAAAGTGACACCCTGACCTCAGTTTCTTGATTTTCTCACCTAAAACAATATTATCCTCCATTCCTCTCCAGCTACCCATCCCATGACGAAACCCTAGATATTTTCACCACCACCAAAATATCCATGTCAAACAACTCCATTATGTCCACCATAATCTATACTTCCACTTCACCTGCTCAAGGACCTCTCCCCATAATTCAATGAGCTCACTGAAATCTCCAGTGCACTAAAATTATAATAAGAGTTTATATATAGTGAAATTTTATGTATAATTAAATTACACACATGTATATCATAAAATTGAAGTTTTTTGTACTTTTGTTGAAATAATTCCATTTAGAACCACTTGTGCCTTCTAAGTAATACAAATAATGATACAGTATCTGCAAGGATCAAGAACAAATGTGATCTACCTGAAGTTGAAATTTGAGATCTACAAATGTTAACCACATTATCATTTATAAACAATCATATCTTTAATTACATATGCTTTGGTTAGGGAAAGTGACCACAGATTTCAGCTGCTTCTCAAGATAGAAATGCTTACATCAAGACTCGGTGACCCACTCTCCTTTTTCAGGCATGAAGGAAGAGTAATGTCCCTAGGGAAAAAAACAGGGTGAACATGCCAGCCAGAAAAAGCCATAAGTTTAGGACAGTGAAGGGATGAGATTCTCTTGAAAGCAGATGCCTTCTTAAATTCATTTCCAATCCTAAATTTCACAGTACACAGGCCTATTGAATTCAATTCTTGCTGCTATACAAAGCCCTTTACCTGGGTAACTACACGGGGCCTGAAGGAAATAAGAAATCTGTAGCTTTATCTGTTTTTTTTTCATTTGTTATCACCTTCTTTATTACAGACATAAATGGATGCATATGAACTCTCTACCAAGATAGGGTATCCATGGCTTCTTTTTGAAACTTTGACTTCTTTTGAAAATGAAATGTAGGTTATGGACACTGAGAATACATTAAGTACATAGAGGGTGCAACATAATTTTGTAACAATGCAGATACATGTATAATTTATGATTCATCAATTTTGTGTCATGATTCAAAATTTTAATCATCTTATGAACTTATGTCTTAAAAAGATTTCCAATGATACAAACTAGAGGAATTATAGCCCTATTTTTGGTTGGTCTTGATATAAAAACTCTATGAAATGAAATGCTATGAAAATTTAAGATCCATGTCCATAAAATGTTTGACAGCCACTGACAGCCATCCCTTGAAATTGCTTTCAAATGCATATACTTCTCTGTAACAGGTAAAACAATGTCCAGTATTGGTTTGTCTTCATGGACCTTTGTTTCCTCTTGTTAAAAGTATATGCTATTGATTTAAAAGCAAAAAATTATTTCATTATCATAAAATTACTGAATTAAAAGAAAAAATTATTGTATTAAATAATTCTAGCCAAACCATTTAGGACTTCGTTTCATATCTAAGGGGTCTTGAACCTTAGATATTAGCAAGAAAATGTTTCTTTAAACAGAGTTTTGTGCTTTGTTTTGTTTGTTTTTCAAAAGCCAGATGTGATTGTAGAATCTGATAGGGGTGGTTCCTCTTTATATGTGATTGGTCAATCATTTGTATTTAGCGCCTCAGAAATTACTTTTTCCCTTCAGAAGAAATAAGATAAACATGCTTTGCTCAATTTCTTAATCTTAAGATTAAGAAAGAAAATACACACGCTGTCATATATGGCATCACTACCAAACCAAAACTTACCACAAAACAAAGCTAACTGTTGGCTAGCTGGTATTGTGATATTATTATTTTAGTTAAAGTAAGTATGCATTTAGATTAATTATAGAATAATATAAATGATATTTTTATTACATCTAAGATTTAGGAAAATTTTTCTTAGTTTTTTCAAACAGTTATAAAGGTGGTTAAGAGTCTAGGCTTTTGAACTTAAAGGATTTATATTCAAATTATAAAGATTAGTGATGTTAATAATATGATTAATGATGCCAATATGAGTTCTTCATAGGACATTCTGCTAATTAACAGGATATATTAGCACCACACCCAAAAGCGTGTTTAAGATAATACCGTACTAAAGTTAAAACTTAACTAAGCCGTAAAAAGCTACAGTTACCATAAAATATACTATGAAAGTGACTTTAAAACTTCTGACTACACGATAGCTAAGATCCAAACTGGGATTAGATACCCCACTATGCTTAGCCCTAAACATAAGCTATTCCATAACAAAATAATTCTCCAGAGAACTACTAGCAACAGATTAAACCTCAAAGGATTTGGCAGTGCTTTATACCCCTCTAGAGGAGCCTGTTCTATAATCGATAAAACCCGATAAACCTCACCATCCCTTGCTAATGCAGTCTATTTACCACCATCTTCAGCAAATCCTTAAGAGTAGTAAGCACAATCATGTCACGTAAAAAAGTTAGGTCAACGTGTAACTCATGAGATGGGAAGAAATGGGCTACATTTTCTACTTTAAGAACATCTTATGAAAGTTTTTATTAAATTAAAAACCGAAGGAGGATTTAGTAGTAAATTAAGAATAGAGAGCTTAATTGAATAGGGCCATGAATCACGCACACACCACCTGTCACCCTCCTCAAGTAAAAACTTCACACATAATCATATTAACTATACCAAAACACGAGAAGAGATAAGTCGTAACAAAGTAAGCATACCGGAAGGTATGCTTGGATTAACCAAAGTGTAGCTTAACCAAAGCATCTGGCTTATACCCGGAAGATTTCATACACTATGACCACTTTGAACAAAAGCTAGCCCAACTAAACCTCAAACTAAAGTACTATAATATTATAAAACAAAACATTTAGTTAAACCATAAGAGTATAGGAGATAGAAATTTTAACTGGAGCTATAGAGATAGTACTGAAAGGGAATGATGAAAGACATTTTAAAAGTATAAAACAGCAAAGATTACCCCTTTTACCTTTTGCATAATGAATTAGCCAGAAATAACAAAGAGAACTTAAGCTAAGCCCCCCAAAACCAGACAAGCTACCTATGGACAATCTACAAGGATCAACTCATCTATGTCGCAAAATAGTGAGAAGATTTATAGGTAGTGGTGAAAAGCCTAACGAGCCTGGTGATAGCTGGTTACCCAAAAACAGAATTTTAGTTCAATTTTAAATTTACCTTAAAAAATTAGAATTTTAATGTAAATTTAAAGTATAATCTAAAAAGGTATAGCTTTTTAGAATAAGGATACATCCCTTCTTAGAGAGTATATATTAATACTACCATAGTTGGCCTAAAAGCAATCATCAATTGAGTAAGCAAGTGTTCAAGCTCAACAATTAATATAACTTAATTCCAACAATATTAAATTAACTCCTAATGTTACACTGGGTTAATCTATTTAAATATAGAAGCAACAATGCTAGTATGAGTAACAAGAATTATTTCTCCCTGCATAAGCTTATATCAGAAATGGATAAACTGCTGATAGTTAACAATATGATAAAATTAATCCAAAAATAAAATACTTATCAATCTCATTGTTAACCCAACACAGGTAACCCAACACAGAATTTACCAATTCTGATTACCTCCACCTTTACCAATGCTGGTCCCTAGGATCATCATCTTATGCCCAGGTTACTGCAATCAGCTCTGAACTTCTCTCTCTCTGCTTCCACCCTTAAGCTCCTTCTGTCATTCTCCATATAACATAGCAGCCAGAATGATCCTGTTTACGCACATAAGTTAAAATCACCCAGGGCTGCTAATCACAATTACTCTTTATAATGGCCTTCAAAGATCCTACTCTCTTTGCCATACAAAGAAAACAAGGATTACCAAAAAGTCTCACTGCTCCACCACATCTCAGACTCCTTGAAATTAGGTGGAGCCAAGATATAGAAGAGGTTATGGTCTAGTATTTATCTACTTCTCTTCTGCAACCATCAAGGAGTCCACATGTTCCAAACAGTTCCACTACAACATGTCAATGGTCTATCAGCTTAGGTCCTTAAGAAACTATGTAGAACAGATTCACTGCAAACCTAAAATGGCAACAAGCATGAAATAAACTGTTGTTTTGTTAATCTACTAGGCTATGAAGTTAAAGATGTTATAGAAACTTTACCGCACCTATACTTTACCTCATTATCTTTCTGGCTGTGTCCCCCAGTATGATTCCATTCATTCACTCTGTGTAGCTAAGGCAGCCTCCCTGTCATTCTCTGAACACACCTAGTATTCTCCCTACTTAGGGATTTACTGGTCCCTCTAATTGCAATGCTCTCTCCCTGAGTCTCAGTCTCTTTACTTGCTATACTCTTCTTCACATTTTCTAATCTTCTTGAGTCAGTTTCAGTAGTTCATGTCTTTTATTATTCTATCCATTTCATCCAGGTTATCAAATTTGTTAACATAAAATTGTTCATTGTAATTCCTTATAATCCTTAGTATACTGCTGAATTATACACTTTAAAATAGCTAAATGTAAATATTATTTTATGTAAATTTTATCACAATAAAAAAAATCTGGATGGAGCTATTCTTAGTCTCATGAGTAAGGAGTAGTTTTAAGTTCTTGAGGAGGAAGAGCACAGAGCTAAGAGCTAAGGATTTAGGCCATAGGAGTTCAAGGGTATCTGATAGTTTAGGTAACTTCAGGTTTAATATTCTATTTGTTCTTTCTACGTTTTAAAAATTTTAAGATAATTAGAACTAATACAAGTAATAGTTAGTCCTTTCTCTATTAAGCTACTCACAAATGGCCTACATCCTTCCTTGGCTTCAGTTCTAAGGGGATACTGAAAAGTTTTAGGTACTGGGTCATAAGAATTGATCTGAAACCCTATGAGTTGTGCTCCAATTACTTTGCTTATGTCCACAGAGTCATGTTTCCATAGATATTCTAGAACCAACCATAGTTAATTCTGCTGCTCTCTTTTGAATCACATATAATATGTGTATTATTTGTAAACTCAGATCAGCTATAGTTTAATTGCGTGGGGAGGAACTGTCTGGAACTTTTACAAAAATCCTTTTGGAGTACAATCTATATGGCAGTTCTATTTGCAAAGTAAATCTGTACTACATGTGCATAGGGAGGGTCACAAAGAAGAAAAGAGTGTTCCTCTAATAATGGTCCCAAAACAATACTTGAAAGTTTAGTCAGGGGAAAGGCTGAGGATTGCTCTAAGTCCCCACTACTTGAGTTGTTTCAGTACTCCAAGGGGACTGATAATCTATGGTAGTGAGAATAACGATAACTAGAGTGAACCAAATCAATAAGAAACTATAATGCTGATCATCTATATTTCTAGTTCATACTTCTTGTGAGGTCAGAAGAAGGACAAGAAATTGCTAGACACTAATGACTCTCCTTTGAAGTAGCATCACTGGACATATTTTAGAGAGCTGACCTTTTGTTTCTTGAATAATATGGGACATTGGCTCCTCCAAAGACTACTCTCCTTGCAAGATCTCATAGGTGTCCTTATTTATGAGCTCTTCAGTTTTATTTATTTTTTATTTTTTTAAAGATCCTATTTATTCAGGAGAAACACAGAGAGAGACACACAGAGAGAGGCAGAGACACAGGCAGAAGGAGAAGCAGGCTCCGTGCAGGGAGCCCGACATGGGACTCCATCCCAGGTCTCCAGGATCACGCACCAGGCTGAAGGAGGTGCTAAACCGCTGAGCCACCTGGGCTGCCCAGCTCTTCAGTTTTAGACAATAGAAGACTTCCTGTTTTTGTTTTTGTTTTTTACTAGTGGTTTTAACTAAAAAACTCAAACTTTGTTTTTATTTCTAGCTTGCTTTTTTGATATTCTTTGAAAATGTTTCCCACATAATAAAGATCTTCTAAACTGGCAATTTCCAATTCTAATTTACTTTTTCTGACAAGTACAGCCTGAGACCATTTATGAAAAGAAAGGACAAGGCTTCGTTTACGTCACTTGTATGACCCAACACAGAATCCCATTTGAAAATTTCCTTATGTCTAATTTTAAACTCACTTATTGATTTGTCTCTATTTTATTTACCTATAATTTTACATTTTTTACTAATCATTGCTTAAGGAAAAGTCTTCTAACATGGACTTATATAATGTGTTTTCTATTTTTCTTACTTCAGTTATGTACAATTTGGTTACTTAAATCCTCGCCTGGCCTTTCCCTTCTTGCTTCTTTTATCTATTTTCTCCTTGATTGAGAGGATAACGATGAATTAACCAGTTGAAACAAATCTGTTATTCAAAATATGATATTTGGAAGTATATTTAAAAATGCCAAATTCTGGGGATCCCTGGGTGGCTCAGCAGTTTGGCGCCTGCCTTCGGCCCAGGGCGTGATCCTGGAATCCTGGGATAGAGTCCCACATCAGGCTCCCTGCATGGAGCCTGCTTCTCCCTCTGCCTGTGTGTCTGCCTCTCTCTCTGTGTGTCTCTCATGAATAAATAAATAAAATCATTTTTTAAAAAAAAAAGCCAAATTCTGCAAGAAACACTTACTTGTCTGTATTGTTGATGTTTAGAAAAAAATCTTTCTTTTTTTTTTAGAAAAAAATCTTTCATTATAGCTTTAATGCAACTCTAAACCAGTATTTTAAGTTCAATTTCTATATATTTGCCTTCATGTTCAACAACGCAATTATTCCTTTCCTGAAAACAAGACAGCCATACTGCCGTGCCCAATCTCCCCCAGCCCAATCTCCCCAAAAATCAGATTTTTGAGATGTGTGGAGTTCAGGGATTGGCACTTTATCAGATGTTTTAAAAAGTTGACATCAGGGCACCCGGGTGGCTCAGTCAGTTAAGCAGTCTGCCTTTGGCTCAAGTCATGATCTCAGGGTCCTGGGACTGAGCCTCACATCATCATTGTCAGGAGTCTCTTTCTCCCTCTCCCTCTGCTCCTACCCCTGCTCGCTCGCTCGCTCTCTCTCTCTTTCAAATAAATAAATAAAATATTTTAAAAAATAAAGCTGACATAATCTATAAAAGCATGGAGCTCAAGTAATGAGTGCTTAGTTGGCACTCAGAGTGTGTTTAATAGAGTGAGTCTGTTTATAACTGGCTAATTTTCAAAACCAAGAAGCTGTAACAGGTTGGCTTGCAAATTAAACTGGTTTAAAACTGGTCTGATGTTAGGAAAAATCAATCACAGTTTCCAAGTGCTATGAAAACTCTTTTTTATCTCACCCACCAGAATATAAGCTCCATGATGGTATACATTTTGCTTGCTGTTGTAACCCAAAGCCAGAAAAGTACCTGTCATGTAATATTACAAACTATTTGCTGAATGAATGAATAAATGAATGAATCAAACCTAAGCTTGTTATTTATCTGTTCCATGAACTTCAGCCAATTACTTAATCACTTAATCTTTAGTTTCTTCTGAAGGAAGTTAATTTTATTTATTTTACATAGTTGTTATAAAGATTAAATTAGGTTGTGCACATAATACACAAGGTATTATAAGGTGCCTGGCAAAGATTTCAATAAGCGGCAGTTTCTATTTTTCTTGTTATTATTAGATGGCAGGGTAAAAATATACAAAATAATGTACTTCTCTCATTGTGTTTCCCAAGTGACCTTCCTTGGTACTGACATCCACTTCCAGAAACATGCTCCAGTCATTGCAATACCCTTTTATCCTTATTTATCCAAAATGTATCTTCTCTATTTCCTATTCTCTTGGGGTCATAACTTAGCTCTTTGAAGTGCTAATAATAGTTGATAATGCCATAAATGGGTTTCCTTTAGAGAGCATATATCCTTGCCAGAACCCAAATTAATGACTAATGAGGAACTTAAGACACTAGGCAGCCTAGAGAAGATTTTTAGTGTTGTCTATCATTCTTTAACTCATCTTAGGATGTAGAAGCCCAGATTCCACTCCACACTGTCTACTCCATTTCTCTGCAGTGCCTCATGCTGATGCATACATTAGACTCTCAGATATACCAGTCTGAAGTGAGGTAAGAAGTTGTCTATTCAGAAATATACATTTGGAAATCAAATAAAAGAAGTACTAAAAAGTATCCCCTGACCACCAAATTAGCTCTCACCATCCTGAGAGCAGCTTAAATGATGCAGTGATATCTAAGGAAGCTAAACTAAGGTGTTTAAGGAATCACTGAGAATTGAGAGAAAAAAAAAGCAGTGAAGGTAAATTATTCTTTCAAAGGGTCTTTTCATCATGAGGTATGATACCTTGAAAAATAGGATGAAGCAATGGTGGGGGTGGTGATTGTCACTTTTGTTTAAAAAGGGGGGGTAGTTCAAGGTGAATTCCATTGCACATGGCTGATGACTGATTAATAATAATAATATTGTTAACATAATTTGAATGCTTGTCTTGTCTCACTCAGTCACTAGTCTAGTATAATAATACTATTATTATTCCCATTTTAGAGGTGAGGTTTAGAGGGGCTTCATGAGTTGTGCATGGCTGCTCTAATGGTTAAGTAGAAGAGCCAAGATTCCAATCTAGGCCACCCATTTGGCTTAAAAGACATTTCTCTAAACCACAATAGTACACTGAACTCAGGTTATCTGTGTTAGTGCTGGATGGTGCTGAATTGTAGGACTTTAATATTTGTAGCCTGTGGAGAACTTCTCTTCTATGACATCATCTAGCCACTGTTGATGCAAATGAGACACTTGAAAAATGCCCTGAATCCATGAAGTTTGTTCTCCATTTGGTCAAAACAGATTCCTTTCACCATAGATGTTTTGAGAGAATTCTGTGATGTGTTTCTTCTCATGTTATTTTTTTGGTTACTGAAGCCATGAGAAGGAAAACTTTGATGCATTACATTTTTAAAGATTTATTTATTTGAGAGAGAGAGAGTGTGCAAGAGTGAGCAGGGGCAAGTGGCAGAGGGAAAGGGAGAGTGAATCTTAAGCAAGCCCATGCCCTCCTTGCACAGGGCCCAATACGGGGCTCAATCTCATGACCCTGAGATTATGACTTGAGGCAAAATCAAGAGTCTGACGCCTAACTGACTAAACCACCCAGGCGCCCTTGCTGCATTACATTTTTATGGTCTATGTGGAATTCCTGGCTTAATATATTATGTCTTTTTAATAATGGTATTGACCACGCCACATAATTTATTGTTAATCACACTGTTATAATAAAAATGATCAAAATGGTCAGTAACCTAAGGAGTTTAGAATACAATTAGATCAGCCATTCGAATATGGATTCACACACTTGATCCTCTGACAAGGTCGTGATATAGTAGGTGTAATCCAGTCACTTCAGTGGGGAAGCTTTGCAAGTGCTATTCAGATATGGTCACCAAAAACTGAAAGTGGAAAGACCATCCTAAACTATGGAAAGACCAAAGCAAGGAACCAAAAATTTAATATCCAAAGGCCCTGTCTTGTCCTCAAGGGCTTCCCTCTCTACTTTTCCCTTTTATTTCACTTTTTAATGCTTTTTTCCTCCCATCAAGTTATTCTTCCTTTCCCATTGTAGAGTGCCTTATAAAAAAAAAAAAAAAGCATCATAAGGCTAGATTGCCAATGCACTGAATTTTTAAACCCTCTAAATAGGACATTAGTTCATAGCTTGAATGTTTTGAAATCTGATCAACATGCCGTTTCTCAATACATTAAGCAAAGCAAGCAAAATTAGTCTGCTTTATGTCAGGTGCTTAGCACAAATCCCTTAATAATGTGCTTGAGTGCAGAAACCATTAATAAATGCATAATTCCCTAAGACAGGCTTGATTAATTAAGTCATTTGTGTATCCTTCTAATTAAAAAAAAGAACATTAAGCAGATGAGTGGAAATTCTGAGTACAAAATCCAAAGGCTTCCTTTGAATGCCTTTTGCCTTTCTTTTCAAGATGAAAGGAACGCTGCTGGTTATTGTAGCTGCCAGCAAACAGTTATAGCATGGGCACAAAGCACCCAGAACTCTGTGTCTTATTAAAAACAATTTGGTATTCATCTGCCAATTTGTAACTCAGTTCTCAATCAGGGGCCTGTCTGATTAAGTCAGGCAATTCAAATTTGAGGGGGCAGCTGGTGCTGCTATGCAAATAAACAGATGAGGAAGAAATGGGACCAATGAATCAACAAGCAGATGGTAAAAAGCCAAAGCCTGCAAAGAGTACTTGAATTTCTTTTCCTCTCCACTTCCCACCACCCTATGTCTCACAGAATTTATATTTCAAGGGATTAGAAAGATTATCACTCAGTTTAGTGATCAACATAGAACAATTTCTAATGTTGATCCCTTTAGCATTAAAGATTTACAGAAAGGAAACATTGTTCACATGATGCTATATTAAATGGGTCATCTTGTTTCAGTAATTCATTTATTTTTCCTTAATCAATTAACTATAAGACAGAATTAAGACACTCATATGAGACCATCTTTATTCTTGCCAAGTGTTTCCATGAAAAGCTGCATGCTCTTCAAAAGGTAGGAAAGTCTTCATTTCATGTTTTGGGAAGCAAAGCCCAAAGAAAGGCAGCGGGCCCTGAATCTCTTCATTACCTAATTTATACATTTCCTCACAACTGGGTCATTGTCACATGGTTATGATCTTTTTTTCTGCAACTGGTTCAGGCATTACTCATTTGTCCTTGTCTGAACTATTTGGAAAATGCTCACAGAGTCTATCTTTATTTCAGGGCATCTCAAATTTCAAATACAACTTTTGGCAGCCTGTTGCCTTAAGTCTCAACATAAATACCTTCATTAATTATGGCCTTTCATCTGCCAAATCTTTTCCATACCTTGCTTTCTTTATCTTAATATCAAACAGACAGGGCCAGATCAAGTAAATTGTATAGGCAATATGATAAGATTATATGTAGTTGAGAGGTTTTGGGGGTATTTTAAAGATTTTATTTATTTATTCATGAGAGACAGAGAGAGAGGCAGAGACACAGGCAGAGGGAGAAGCAGGCTCCCTCCTGGGGGCCCGATGTGGGACTCGATCATAGGACCCTGAGATCATGACCTGAGCCAAAGGCAGCCACTCAACTACTGAGCTAGCCAGGCGCCCCGAGAATTGTTGAAAGATTTGAAGCAAGCGTTATATTGAAATACATTTTAAAATATAACACACTTATGCTTACAAGGATTGTTGTAAATAGTGAGAAACTGCCTTTAGTACCTTGACATCTGAGAAAACTTTTTTAGAATACAATTACAAGTCATTGGTTTGATTAAGAGGAGAGGGGGACATTTCCATTTTTAGAGCAAAATATTGACACAGGACCAATTCTTGACTTGAAGAATTATTGAACTCAGATTATGTTTCTCAGTAGTAATACAAATCACAGTATTTTAAAAATATTTGTTCGTGCTGAATATTTTTGACTCTGGTCTTTGGAATGAGTTTCCTTTCTGCTTTCTCAAATAAAGAGTACTTATTCACAGTCATATAGTATAGTGTTAGCACACACTTTTTAGACTGCTTTGGACCACCTTGTATCAGACAGTGCTGAGCCATGTTCTTTTCTCTTTTTTTTTAATTTTCTTTTTCTTTTTTTTTTTTTTTTAGTAAACTCTGTGCCCACAATGGGGCTTGAACTCATGACCCCAAGACCAAGAGCAAGAGCTGCATGCTCTACAGACTGATCTGGCTAAGTGACCCCAGTCATGTTCTTTTGCATCAAGTAAACCAAGGCCTGGATTTATACTACTTTCTCCATTATTAAATATTAGAAGAGGCATGTAAGCCAATATAACCTGTGAAAGGGTCAGGAATAATGCTGTATCACATCTCTTCCAATCTTGAATATCAAAAAGCAATGAAGGCCAGGATAAAAAGCCAATTTCCAGAAACTGTTGAAGACGCTAGGAAGAGTCTACACAGTCACTTACACATATGTAATCCCACCATTTGTACCACTGTTATTTCACTTTCAGGTGTCTATCATTTTCCATGTCCTTATTCTGTTCTCATCTATTACTTTAGCTATCCCTACTGTTTTCAGATCCATGAACATTAAATCTAATCTTATATCCTGATTTGATTCCTTATTTATTTTCCAATTTCAAATCTGATTTGGCTGAGAAGTCAGCTATCAGCTTAATTATTGCATCTTTGACCTTACTCTCTTATTCTCTGTTTCTAAGATTTTTTCTCTTTGTGCCTAGAGATGGATTATTTTTATTTAGGCTGCTAAATTGGCACTTCTTGAATATGCAACTCAAAGTCTTTAGTTAGACTGGGAAATTTGTCAATGATTATCTTCTCAAATATTGCTTTTTCCAGTTTTCCTTGTCCTTTCAAGATTTCAATTATGAATATATTACATCTTCACTATATCATCTATGCCATTTATCTGCTTTCTGCATTTTTCAGGTTTTTTTCACTCGGTACTTTGGTCTGAATATTTCCTTCTAATCTACTTTCCAATTTATGAATTCTCTCTTCATCTAGATCTAATATTTCAGTGCCCCATCAATTGGATCCATAAATTTGGCTTTATAATTTTAAGTTCTAGAATTTCCACTTGGTTATTTTTTTAGTAGTTTCCTGCTTTCTGCAAAAAATCTCCATCTCAAATATAACAAGAATTTTTATCTCTCTTATTTTAATAAGATTATTTTTAAATCTCTATCTGATAACTCCAAAATATGAAGCCACAGTGGGTATGTTCTTATTGTCTGTTTCTTCCTGCTGTTTCTGCTAATGTTTCCTTTAGTTGTGTGGTTACTTTTTATTGTTTTCCACGCACTGTATTTACAAAACTGTTTTTAGAAATAATTTGAAGTATACAATGATGATACTTTTTAACTAGAGATGACTTAAATTCAACTTTAACAAGCAGCTAGAGGAACTACCAATATGGGTTCATTGCGTTCCAATTTCAGAAACTGAAATGATTTACAGCAGAGCAGCAGTCCCCAAAAGGCATCCCTTCTCCAAGTTTCCCCCACTCAGGGCTTAGCACTTTGGTTGGATTCCTGAACCCAAGTGTTGAGAGCTCACCAGTGCCCTAACTCACCCTTTGGTTACACTAGACTCCAGTTCCTCTCTCCATGTGACACTGTCAAAACACCATCAAGTCTCTCAGCCACACCCTTCGGAATAAAATGGTCCCAGAAGTAAAGCAGCCAAAAGCTTCCCTGCGTCTTTGAACTCTTTCATATTCCACTGCAATTGTTCTTTACTGTTTTGTTTTTTTCCTTCGCCAACAAACAGATTTTTAAAAATATTCAGTTCCATTTTTCCAGTAATCCTAATTAGAAGAATTGGTCTAGTAATTTAGCTCTGCCCTAACTCTTGAATTTGTGAATGCCTTCCAAATCACTCTTAGTGTTGCTGATCCTGCCACAAACTTGTGACACCACCTAACAAATTCAGCCAAGATCTAATGAATATTATAGGTTCTTTTTTCCACAAGCTCAGAAAGTGTGCATGCACACACACACACACCCCCATAGGACACATTACAAGCATAGCACCTCACCATCTAAAGAAAGTGTTAGTATCAATAAAAACTAGAAATTTTAAGTTTTGGATAAAATAAAGAGAGCCTAGCTCATATTAAGGGCTGAAATGAATCTCACTCACTTGTGTGCAAATACACACTGACACATTAAAAAAAAAAAGCGATAAGCTTTGGCCCATATCTCCAAAATTCACCCAATCAATATTTACCTATTCCCAATGTTCCTTTTTTGCATGCTGCCCCTCCCTCAGCTTCACCCATTTGTGTACACCTCTTCACTCCAGTTTCTAACCAACCCCCTTGATTCACATCTCCCCCTGGACCCACTTTATCATCAGCACCTTTCCCACTACACCCCTGGCACATTCCCTCTGATTCAACTCCATAATCTTGGGTAAGAATCACCTTACAAGTACAATTCTACTTGGCTCCATTCATCAGATAGGCTTACTAAATCCATGACCCCTATACAATGCCTCCCAAGGGATAGGAGATAAAACATTTATATAAAATTTCCACATTATTTAGGGTTCACATGATTCAATGTTCATCTCAAAATTACTATTTGCCACTAATTATCTAAATTGTATTAAATAGAAACATTATTCTATTCCCATGATATTAAAGAATTAAAAAAAAAGATCTAAAAATACAAATAACACAGGGAATTGGAGGATTTAAGTCAAATAGAATTAACAAAGACTTCAGATCTTGTCAGAGAGAGGCAGAAACTTGGTTGATCCTAAGGATAAGGGTTCAGAAAATATTCCCATGTCCAGCACAGACTGGATAATAGTATTTAATTTTTATCCTTCAATTATGTAATTAAAGCTCAAGCTACTGGTTAAAAACAAAAAACAAAAAACTGCTGCCCTAAACTTATTTCAGGCTTTTGTTTGCTTTCCCATAGTTTGGTTTGGAGATAAAGCATTGAAGAAGAAGAGGAAGAGGAAGGAGAAGGAGGAGAAGGAAAATAATAATAAATTATTAAGGAGTAATGCCCAACTGTCATATTCTAATTTGAATGCCACAGTTCCTCCCTCAAGGAAATGTGAGTTACAAATTTCTAAAAATAGTTTCTAATGGAGAAAGAGACAGGACAAAAGGCACCACTATAATTTGATAAAGACTTACTTAGTCAAGTCTATCATTTAAAGTAGGGTAAAAGGTTTTAAACATATTTGTTTAAAAATGATTTATTTAGACCACAATTGATGCCAGGAGGATTAAAGACAGCATTTGCTAGTTATTTAGATAAAGTATCTCTTGAAAAAGGAGGTGATAAATTTCTGATATATGTCTTACAATTGCTGCTGAAAGAAGAATTAGACCCATGTTATAACTCAATTGCTTTATCAGCCCACCACTAACTTCCCACTTGCCCTCATAGTGACTTCATACTTGCCAAAGATTCAACAATTCTACAGATACATTCTAGGACCATCCCACTGAGAATTTCCCCCTTTCCCTGCTTTTTTGAAAGTTCTGGTAATTTATAACTTCATGCTAATCTCCAAGGCTTTCTGAAGAACAATTACATAAATATTTTTAATTGCATTGTCCTCTTAAGCACACAAAGTACAATTCATCTTAAGGATGTCAAGGTCATTGGTTATCTCCATTAAAGTTTTAACATGAGACGGCAATCTTAAAGTTCTTCAGTTAACGCATCTCAGCAATTTTACAATTTCACAAGGTCTCCTGCTGTTCCTGTGAACTATATAGAGTGTACTAATCTTCCACAGGAATTTTACTTCTCCATGTTGCCTATGTTGGCTAACTCCATAGACCAATTTGCAAATAATATCAAAACTATGGATTTAATTATATAAAAGAAACTACAGCCCAAATGCTAACCCTCAGCTTTCTGTATTTATACTTTCCCATACAAGGAAATCCAGGGATGATAGTATAAAATAAGTTCAATAATCCTTTACCACTATGCAAATAAGTAACTTCTTTCCCTTCCTCCAAAAAAAGAAAATCTGTATCAATGCATAGCCCATGTAAAGGAAGGCATGAAATAGACAAAGGGCAAACTAAAAGATGCCACACCTAGGACAACATTATGTTTAAGTTTATAATGAGTGTAAAAAAGAATATCGGGAGATGTATACAAGGAAGTACAGAGTCAAGTGCTTCAGCAAAGAAATTTTTTCATGTAGTACTTTGCTTAAGATAATTTTAATACCTTTCCTTCCAAAAGTGCTAGGATGCATATAATATCTCTTCTATTGCCACTACAGAGAATAGAGGTCATGGGAAGGAATAACTTCAGCTAACTAAAAATTTCAAGCCTTATGTTGAAGAGCAAATTTCATTGAATATAAGCACTGCACTGATCAGTACAGTAACACATTAAAAACAAAGATAGCCAGGGCTATAAAAATATTTATGAAAACTTTGTGTTTGATCTATGAATTTTGAGAAATCACAGAAATAGGGACTGTGAATTTTTCTTAATTAATATAAAAATTCTGATATAAGGTCAAATTCACTCGAACACAGGCTATTATGGAATATGTCCCACCACATCACATCAGATGAGCAGATAATACAGAATTCAGCCTAAGGAAATGAGAATCTGAATGCATTTATGACAGAAATATTCCCTTACCACCATCTGGCTATAATCTTATAAATTCTCTAAGGTAACAGGAGTGATATTTCACTGTATATGCAATTCTATATATACACATACACACACACATACACATACATTCACAATAATAATGTAAATTCATACAGCACATGTCATTATTTAAATTCTGTTATTCTCTGAGAATAATGGCAAAATAGGTGAAGAGAATTAAGAGGTGCAAACTTCGCATTATAAAATGAGTAAGTTATAGAGATGTAAAGTAAAACAGGGAATGTAGTCAATAAAACTGTAATAACTTTGTATAGTGACAGATGGTAACTACACATATTGTGGTGATCATTTTGTAATGTGTGTGTGTATGTATATGCATATGTATACACACACACACATATGTTGGGTCATTACATTGTACGCCTGAAACTAATATAATATTGTATGTCAAGTGTACTTCAATTAAAATTAATTTATTAGATTCTATCATTCTCACAAATGCTTTCATTGTCTACATAAAGCCTCATATAAGAAGAATTCTGCCAAATCTTTATAAATATGACTATGCTGAATATTCCCATTTGTCACTCTGATCCATTCTCCACCCTGCTTTGTGGCCTGGGAACCTGACATCCATGGAAAGCAACAACAGGCTCTCCTGTCCTCTGGCTTCCAATTAGGTTCAGTCAATGGGAAGTAACAGCATGGAAGGCAATAGGAAAGAGGTTTGGGGGTATTTATTCCACTAGCTACTTCCCTGCCAAGCTTTGGGTTGGCAACAGCTAAGGTCCACTGTTGACAGTGATAATTCATGTTAATTCTTGTTGGGCACTGCTCTTCTACAGCTGGAGGAGACAGATAACCACTTCCTCCCCTCTCGCCTACAGGCCTGCATGTGGAAGGACTCTCCACTCTTGCTACCTTGGGATGAGTCACTGTTGCTTGTGGCTCCCTTAACTCTCTCTGCCTATGTGTCTACAAACAGTCCCTTCATCTTCTCCTCAACTTACCCATCTGAGTATACTGTAACCTGACATTTTATCTTAAGTAAATGGAACGTAATTCAGAAAGCAGTACCTTTACTGAATGAGAAGCGCTCTACTTTAGAAACCCGTCATGTCAGCAGCACATCCCACAGCAACCAAACAGACTCTATCTACTCTCTATTAAACTATGGTTACCATGTTTTTTGTACCAACCACTCAGACACATGGCCTCACAACAGTATTTTAGGTTTCTGATCTATGAATTTTGTTTACCAGAGAGGTCTTACAAAAATATAAAACTTGAAATAATAGGCTTATATTTCCAGGCTGGTCTTTTTTTCTAATAGCTAAATAACATGTAAATGAGAGGAACAGAACACACAAAGCTGAAAAACCTTGGCTTTCAAATATTTTAGGGACAGAGTAATGAGATGGTCTTCCCATAGAATTCTAGCATCTGCCATATACTAAGATACTACTTGATTCATTGTTGCTTGCACCCCTGGTATGAATTTCCTTTTTATATGAAAAAGACAAATCTTCTATAAAAATATTTTGAATGTTTCTCATGCAAAATCCAAAGAATACTTCCAGAGGAACTGAAACAATATACAGATGAAAAGGTGGGGGGAATACACAATAATAAAGGCATCAAAGCATCTCCAACAATGAAAGAGACTTCCCGAAAGGGAAAAGAAGGGCTGAGGCAGTTGAACTCCCTTTATCTATATCCTAACAAATAATACCTCCTGTGCCTTAAATATTTAATGTGAAATCTGTGGATTTATATAGCTTACAAAATGCCAGGGGCTTATTATCTTTACACTTTGCATGACAGGAATATTCATATCGTTCGATTCCACAAAGTCTAAGACAACAGGAATTCCTCCAGGTGCTAATGGCAGATAGCTTTCATGTGGCTTCAATAATCCACTAATTATGGAACCCCTCAGGTAGAACAATGTCATTAATCTGATTAAATTATTTATATTGCTGGAAAGCTAAATCTTATTAGGTCTTCACTATTTTATTTGGTTCTCCACATGGATATGCAAAAGGACAAGACCATCTTTTCTCCAGCTGCATTTTCCAGCTGATACAAGATTACCGACAAGGGCACACAGAAGTCCAGATTTTTCCAGGTGCTTTTGAAACTCCATTCTTGGGGTTGAGGGCTTCCCACCATGTTTCAGTAGTAGGGCTGTAAGCCAGTATAAGATTAAAGTTCTATCAGAGTCACTGGCTATTAAAGGTACTAAGTTAAAAAGAAGAGGCTTTGTTTCTCCCAAACAGATTACTGAGAAGACTGTGAACACCCTAATGCTAAATGTGCTATCCAATTACACTGAACACACACCCCTTTCAAGTTTTTGGCAACATACTGACCCTTTTTCATATTTGTGCTCATCTATAAGGCATTTAGATAGAGGATTTAAAAAGCCTGGAGATTAGATTAAATCCCACTGAATTTGATGGGCAACTCAAAATGTGACCATTTATCCAAGCACTGTATGCAAGAGTACTAATCTATAAAATGCTTTACAACCCCTAATTTTAAAATGTCCTAACTGATTCATCTATCATTTCTATTTTACAGAAAGAGGTACCAACTCTAGACATACTTTCATCAGAAAAAATACAAGGCCTAGAAGGAAAAATGCATGTTTTTAAAAATGAAAATAAAAACACAAAGTATTTTGAGTCTTACATTTGATCATATCAGTTGATATTTTTAACCTTACTCAAACTTTCCTGAATCTAGTTGTCCCATGTCTACTCAAATTTCTATCAAGTTTCTCACTTCCCAAATATTCTTCCTTCTTTCAAGGTCTCCAAAACATTGGGAGAAGCTGTGATAAGCCTTTCTCTTGTAGCCCAAGGCTTTCTTTTAATAGATATGTGGTCAAGACATACAGCCAATCCAGTTCCCAGCTAAATTTAAATCATATGATCCTAGGAACAGAATTTATGATCTTATGTTACAAAAACACCATCCTCTAATAGATCTTGCAGGACTTTAAACAACTCTATTTTCTTCTTGGACCAGCTGCTAGAAGGCACCAGAGAAACAAGCCTATGCTCAAATCTGGCCCCAACTAACCACAATAATTTAGGAGCAGTAAGAGCCAGCATCTATCCCACCTGCATGTACATTCCAATTACATTCTTGGAGATAGGCTTTGGGGCAAGGGTGTCCTGAGAGGCTACAGGCCACCCACACAATAAAGCCTAGAGTAGTAGACCATGTGTCTATCTTCCTAGAATTCCCCCCATGCAAAAGTGAATGTACGTGTACCTTTACCATGTAGATTCTTCTCTAGAAATGAGGCAGTCTTCCAATACTGGTAATGTTGAAGGCAGACAGCCCTTAACTGTCAGCCCTATACAAGGACTGCCTTTGCTGAAGAGCACCTCCATGCTCAAGATCACCTCCCCTTTTTAGGTGGCCCATATTGATGAACAATTACTGTGGTGGTTGTGAAGGCTCTGCTTCTTGCCCAAGCCAGAATGATTCTGAAGGATCACTCCAGCTTCAGAGCTCCCCAGGGGCTGGCCAAGGCTTCCACTGAGAATGACGGCTGTTCAACTTCTCTGCCGGATCCTGCTTCCTCTTCTTCCCTTTCTCAGCTTCTGATGCCCAAAGCACTCTCAAATCAACCTTATGCATGTTCATTTCCACTGAGTCTGCTTCCTGGACAGTTCAACTTGGGACAAGGCTTCATCACTATACCTCCTCAGAAGTCTCTGGGTCAAAGAGCATCCTCTGCCTCTTTGAGTTCTTCTGGGTTAAATCAGGATTTCTAGGACTAAGTTTTCTCAGACTCATATGATAAAAGATGAAAAGAAATGAGTCTGATCCCAGAAGAAGGTAGGAAGAGAAAAAGAACTGAAGAGACAGCATGCAAATAGGCACTGAAGTATTATGTTCTTATAAGATGGACATCTTTAGGGGAAAATAAAATAGGAATGTTGAGATTAACAGGCACCAGGGATGACTTAGTCCTCAAAAGACTACTCTGCTTCCACTTCAGCCATGGAGATTGGCATGTTGTCAAACATATAGTATCAATCCCTTTGACAGCTGGGATGAGCCAGGCTAAAACCTAAAACAAGAATTTTGTGGCGCATCCCATTCCTGAGGACTGTCATTAGTACCCACAGCATGGTAATGGAGAGGTTTGTATTCTAAGCCTCCGAGAGAATTCCTCAATCATCTCATTCATGACTGCTCCCAAATACTACCTGCTCTAGGCCAGGTTCCCGAGAAGCAGTCTGAGACAGGATATACTGGGCAAGTGATTATATATCAATATGGAAGGCATGCTCAAAGGTAAAATCTTTAAGGGAGGGATGAAGAATGGCACAGGATAAGCTAAGATATGGGTTTTGTTGAAGTCTACCCTTTGTCAGCTCCCACAGGGAACTATGGAACTTGAACAGCACCACAGAGTTGTCCCACCTTAAGCAAGGACCTATCCTTTTTCACCTCATATCTGTCAGTTACTGGCTATGAGCTGCCCTCAGTTGGGATGGGGGTGACAGGAAGCATAGCTCCCAAGCATTCTTAAATGAGATAGCTTCCTAGGCCAAGAACAGGTATAGCTGTGAGTTGTTTGTAGTCCACCCTCACAGCAGTGGCAGACAGACATGCTAGCCCCATAAAGGAAATTTTCAGTAGGGCCAACAGCATTGACTACATGGAGCAAATACCATGGGCAAGGTACCATGCAGGCAATAAATATAAGTATAAAGATTTTTTTAAAGATTGTATTTATTTATGAGAGACACAGAGAGAGAGATACAGAGAGAGAGAGGCAGAGACGCAGGCAGAGGGAGAAGCAGGCTCCGTGCAGGGAGCCCGATGTAGGACTCGATCCTGGGTCTCCAGAATCAGGCCCTGGGCTGAAGGCAGCGCTAAACTGCTGAGCCACCCAGGCTTCCCAAGAAATATAAGTACAAAACTGGATTACAACAAACATTGCTTCAGTGCCCTCCATTAACCCCATATCTATTCTAGGCTAGCTATTATGGGTTTGGCCCTGTCATGGGATATCCCCTTGAGAATAAGCTCTGTTCCTGTCAGAAGGACCCTGCAGGGATTCCTACAGGCTCTACAGAAGGATTCAGATGGGAAAATATGAAAGAAAGGGCAGTGTCTACTCAGCCATTTTTCAAGAATCATGCCTTTACAAATTGATCATATAGAGTGATCCTTTAAAAAAACTGACTTCTATTTATAAACTTCCCTCATAGTTTGTATTTTTCTCATTAGTCAAGTCATCAGGAATGTGTAATGGTAGGTAAATAAGTCCTAATATTCAGAAATAAACTAAAAGATCTTGATTAAATTCCAGCTGCAGAGTCATAATATTTTACTAATCTAAATCAAATGTTTGGCTTAAAATGGAGCTAGCCTCACCCAATACCTGAATGAAACGCCCAAGAAACTATTTCCAACACCTTTATATCACTGTTCAATTGATTCCAATGCCAGGTATAGGTAGGTATGGATCCAATCATTAAATCCTAATGTTGTGTTGGGCTCAAAACTCACCTCAAAGCACCTTAATTTCCCATTGTTAACATGAGAGATTTGAACAAAACGGCTCATTAATTCAAGGACTTGCATGCTTGAGTACCTGAGTACCTACTATGTGTCAGACAGTGTGCTGAGAGTTTGGGATAGAATGATAAAGACAGAATATGCCTTGATGGAGCTCAGGATCCAGGAAACTTATTTTTCATTTTTTTTCCTTATCTTCAAAGAAGATAACACAAATAAGTTCAAAAATGTAAAATGTATTAAATATTATGAAGGAAACAAAAGTTGAGGAAATATAAAATATTGGAAAGGAGCTATTTTAGATTAAATTTTTATGGAAAACATCTACAAAAAGGTAATACTCATGCTGAGCCCTAAAGATAGAGGAGTCAACCATGTAAAAAACATTCCAGGCAGAAGCAGTAGACTGTGCAAAGGTTCTGGAGTAAACTTAGAATATTTAAGAAACTTTAAGATCACAGAGGACAAAATATATTGAGCAAGCTGTACAGAGGCACAAAATGAAGTTGGAAAGATAGAGATCATGTAAATCAGAATAAAAAATACAAACTTTAAAACCCAAGAACAATGGGAAGCCATGCAAGTTTTTAAACAGGAGTTCATCCACTTTACATATGGGCTCACACTAGTTATTGCATGGAGAACTATAAAAGGTAAGAGCTGAAGGCAGATGCTCAACCACTGAGCCACGCAGGTCCCCCTCAGTATTTTAATTAAAAACCAATTCTTTATACTTCGGTCCCTATCAGCAATATTCATACATGGCTCTCCTAGATCATAGTGATTAAACTAGTCCCTAAAAGTTAAACCACTGAGAAATTCCTCCTTTGAAAGTCTACAATGTGAACTAGCTCTAGATTATGATTTCTACATATCTGTTCCCAATAGATACCTGGCATTTCCAAGGAGATTTAAAAGTTGTATATAAAAAGTAGTGTTGAGCATTGAGGGTGGGGGGTTAATCAAATTAATTGCCAAATAAAGGTCACCACCAGTTCACATCAAATACCAGTAAATATTAAGTATTCAAGGGAAAGGACTCACTTCAATAGATAAGAAAAATCTATAGAAAGATACTCTTCCTAATTTTTCACTTTCCTTATCATATTAACCCAAGGAATAGTTTTCTCCAAGTAGAAACTAAAAGTATTTTCCTGTTAGAAGTTCCTGTAGACATAAAGAACACTCTGCTGGCCTCTGAAGAACAGACTTCCAGTAAGATGCAAAGTGAATGTTGAAGTTCCAGTAACTTCTGAGGGGTTACCAGTATTTATACAAGGCTCTGTCTCTTTGAACAGACCTTCTGGAGTCATAACCAGGCTAATTAATCCTCTCCATGGAATCACTCTGGCAGACAGAGTCTGGTGCCAATACTAAAAAAAATACAGACATAGACAAGAAAGGTACTGTAGTTTTATCACCAAATACCCTAAAGTGACAACCAGATAAAATGATCAATGATAATAAAGCAAAACTTCTGGAAATCTGTCATGGCAGCAGGAAATGTCTATTTCAATGACCAATTTCTATAACAGACTTGGTTAATTGGGCTCCTTTTAAGAACAAGCTTAAAGATAAAATGTATTATTGAGCTACTGTTGGTAATTATAGTGACATTTTCAGAAACTTGCTCTTCTTTGTCTTTGCCATTAACTTTAAGGATATCTTCCAGAAACATAAACTCAAAATATTATAAAGAAAATTCTTATATTTATTAAGCTTTTAAAATTCTTTTCATATATAATTAATTTAATTGCTTACTTAAAGATGGTTAAGATTAAGATCTCACCTAAATACCAAATGCTAGAATTCATTATTGCAAAGAATTTCTAGAGTATCTTTGCAAATGTTAAGTTTATGTTTGAGATAGACAAGTAAAAGGCTTTGTGAACTCAGGGTGATGCGGTAGTATAGGGAGTAGGAAAGATGAATCTCTTGGGGGAGGGGAGCATTTCCCCACAATTTTTTTTAGATGTATTAAGTGGTTTTAGGGCAAGGAAGAGCCCACGTTGATCATCTTTCTTACATTAGTGATCTCCAAAGTTAAGTTCAAAAAAATCTTGTATTTATTTTCATGTCTTTCATTTTGTTACATTTAATAATTAACATAGAATATTGGAACATCTAATTTAGATAAATAAAATGTATTTTATGTATTATAAATATATGTGTATGATACATTTACATATTTATGGTATTTTCCTGACAATACTTATAATTTTTCCTGGTAATGATAAATGATCCACATATTTGGAGACTCCTGCTCAGAATCTTAGGGTATGACCTGTGATGTTTTAAAAACATATATAAACTGAGTTGCCCTAAAATACTTTTCATAAGTATTATAACCTCTGATTCAGAACCAAACTGCTACTTTCTGCAAATTCAAAAAATAAGACCTTTTTCCAGGTGGACCTGCTCAGGGAGTAAAACTTTGAGAACTGAGCAGGGGCCAGATTGCCACTCACTCCTCAACAGATACCCTCAAGCAGTGAACAAAGTGCACAAACATCCAAATACGTGGGCTCTGCTTGTTCCACTTTCAAAGAACAAGCTCAGAGCAATCACGCCCCCTGCCTCCATCTGGCTAAACTTCTGGGCAGTGCCCCCCAACAGCCTCAATTTCCTTGGTGAATTTGTTTGCACAGTGCAGAGTCTGATTCTCAGCCTTACAGCCTCAGAAAGTAGATCTCATCAGCACCAAGGACAGATTGATTTACTTTAACCCAAGTTCACAAAGTTATCAAATATACTATTTTGACTCAAGAAAGTGTCACAGAGGGACACCCGAGTGGCTCAGAGATTGAGTGTCTGCCTTTGGCTCAGGGTGTGATCCCAGATTCCTGGGATCGAGTCCCACATCAGGCTCCTTGCATGGAGCCTGCTACTCCTCCCTCTGCCTGTGTCTCTGCCTCTCTTTCTGTCTCTCATGAATAAATAAACAAAATTTTTTAAAGAAAAAAGTGTCACAGAAACCAGAATTCTCTGTACAAGCAACAATGAGCACATCTCTTGTCATAAACAAAATTATATGGAAAGGCAAGTTATAATCAGAAAGAAAACACCCATCACATGAATCAAAAGCAGATGGCATCAGGTTAAGATGGCCAGATGTCTACAGCTGACGGAAGTGGTTTTACCAATGAGGACCTGAAGTACTCTAGCTACAACTATTTGGATCCATCTCTGCATTAGATAAATTCTCACCAAGAGCTGTACCAATGTAACCAGCAAACTGAACTAAGAGGCTCTCTTCCTATACAGTGCTTGCTTGGAAAGGTACAGCCTACGTGTATGTCTCACTGATTCTCCTTGATACATCCCTGGATGATAAAGCATCTCCTATTTCTCTTTTTTTTGTTTTCTCTTTACATATGATATGATGCTGGATTAGGTCTCAATATCAGTCCTAGAGGGAAGGCTTTCTCTCTCAGGATCCTGTGGCCTAACATTTAACTCTCCAAGGGAAGTCTAATTTTTTTTTTTTACAACTTCTTCAGGGTACAACACTGTACTTCCTCCCTGCCAAGTGCCAGAAACAATGCATTGCTCGTACTGCCTCCAGAACTATAATAATCTTTGACTGACAATGGTCTGATTCTCAGGAGTCAGGCAGCCATCTACTATGTATAGAGTCCTTGGTCAACTACTGCTAGTCATGTGACCTTCTTTATTACAAAGGCATCTCAAGAGGTGGCTCTCCTCATTACTAAGACACTTCTACCATGCAGTCCTCCTTATAACCAAGAACATCAGCATGGTAGACACCTCTTTCTGATAAATGTATTATTATAACTTTTGCAACCAACAGTGATGTAATAAGGAGAAAGCAATGTGTCTGGACTTGACCAAAAATAAACTCAACCGGGGAAAAATGTGCCCATTCATAAAACTGTTTATACTAGTAGGGCTCAACAGAAGAAAATGATTTATTTAAAATCCAAAACATTTCTCTGAATGATAAGTTTGACCTCAGTTTCATGTCAGAGTTTAGTAGAAGAATGTATCTCTATGTATTTTCATTTTCCCATTAACATATGCTACACTTAGAGAAAATAAATAAGTAAAAACTAAGTCAAGTCAGTGAAGTCAATGAATTGATGTGAATTAGTTATTCATGTTTCAAAGTTGGCAGCAAAAAATGATTGCCAGAAAGTCAGGGGTTCATAGATACCCAAAGTCAGCTGTTTTCTGTAAACATAGCTTCTAGACGGTTTATAATATGTCCTTGGACCAGAGTTTTGGCCATTGCTGTTTTCCCATTAGATCTCCTGCATGTGCATAAAATGTCTCTTCTCATTTTAGTGAGTGTAAATTGGCTGCCTAATTCTTCATAGTGATCTTTTTTTATCTTTGAACAAATTGTTAAATTTGTTATTGATCATGCATGAAAATAAGTATCTGGTCTGAAACCTGGAAAAATGTATCAGACTTCAATAGTTGGTGCTATTTTTGAAGGTGAAATAACATCTATTACTTAGAGCTGTATTAAACTATTCAGACCTCTTCAAGAATTGTGATTTTCAGATTCCTCTTTATACAGAAAATAGCATTTAGTTTCTTTCATGCCAAAAGCACTGGGCTAGCCAGTGGGGAAAATAGGAAAGTGAATTAGGCCTGGTTCCTTCCTCCAGGAATCTGACACTCTACAAGGAGCAACTGGTGTGACATGCATATACATGGCTCTACTATGAGGCAGCATGAAATTGGGGTCATGGAAAGAAGGACCAAGTACCCTGTGAATTCAGAGGAAGCCTCGCTTCCAGCAGCTATGGTCAGGGAATGCTCTCACCACAGAGGAGGAGGCATCCGAGTTGGGCATTAAGCCACGAGTCAGATTTCAGAAGGCACAGATGGGGGGGATGAGGCATTGCAAGCAGACAGAATGGCATGAGCAAGGACAGAAGTAGAAAAGTACAGGGAACAAACAGTGATCCAATTTGGCTGGACTGTGGTGTACTACAGGGGGTGGTGGTGCTCAGGAGTAAAGGTAAGTTGAGGTTAAACCGTGAAGGGTTTTGAATGCATGGTAAAAGAGAATAAACTCTTTGGAGAGCACCCTAGGAAAAAGTGAACATCCTTATTTTAGAATATATTTTAGAGCAATTGATTCAGCAGTGCAATGTGGAACAGAGGGGGAAAGAGCAAGGCAGGGAGGAGAGGTTGATATACTCCATTGATGAGATGGCTAGTGGGCTTCCCAACAGACTGCAAAGAACAGAGAAGTCTCGAAAGCAGCAGGGCTTTCTCGGTGTGCCATCTTCACTCAGCCTGTTTTCCCCCCCTTCTGGCTCCAGGAGTCAGAAAAGCCAAAATCTATGGAATGGCTCATCAGTCCAAAATAGCAGATGTGAATTCTAGGGAACTATAGTATCTGCAAGTCAGAGGTGAATACTAAAGTCAAACTGCGGAGCTAAACTTCTAGAACCAGAGAAATAAGGACAAGCACAAACCAAGGCAGTCTGGAGCAATTTGAGGGTAGGAAGAATTCTGCCGGATTGCCTAGAAAGGAATTTTCTGATTTTGTGTTTTCTTTTTGATGATTAAAGAATTTGTTAAAGCATATTTTGAGCCACATGAGTAACCACCTTATTAATGAGTGCTTCTACTCTATTTTAGTGCCTGTGGTTGCATTTTCCTATTGCATTGACAGCAAGTAACTGACACTATTGTAATTTGCATGGGCTAATGCAGAGAAAGCAGAGGAGGAACACAGGAATGATATATGTGCCAGTTGAAGGCCAAATAAAATCCTGGTTAGCTAAGTGAACAATGAGTTCTGAATTGTTAAACTAAAGAAATGGGAAAATGTAGTTCATGATACCAAAACTAGACAAAACTAAGCAAAGGCTCAAAGTCGACTGTAAACAGCAACTGAGTTTTCCTTTTCTTTTTCAGCATCTAAGTTTTCTTAAATCGGTGTCAAATTTGATTTCATTGGTTTGGTAATTTTCTTTTTTTTTTTTTGGTTTGGTAATTTTCTTGATACTTAATCTGTAAATGCATTTTAATTTTATGATTGTTTATCATCTGTGACCATAACGATCTTATACCTAATTACATTTGCATGGATGTGAGTAGCATTTTCCTAAAACAATATCAGTTAATTTGGTGTGGGCAGAATAAGTGAATTCTTTTTCATTAAAGTGGGCCTTTATATTACTATTGTAGGGAAAACACATTTGGACTTGTGGTTTGTTTTTATGGTTGAGGTGTGGTTTCTATTTGCTTATACTGTCCCAGCAAAAAGGACACTCATATTAATATTCTAAGAGTGAAGCCTGCCCATTTCTCATGCTGTAAACTTCCAAATTACTGTACACAATTTAAAAAGTAGTCCTTAGTACCTATTTGTGGCATTGAACTAGTTTATTTACTATGTGATTTAACCAGATAACCCCTCCTCTCCAGACAATTAAGTAAAGCAACTGAACTTAGATTTTTAAAATGTTTATTATAGAAGAAATTCTCCAATATTTTTTTATTTTGTTTTCATTCCATCTTGATTCTAGCAGCAGACAGAAAATATAAAATAACATATATCATTATGGTAGCGGAACAGGCAAATAAAATCAGCATACCAGTCAGCACTAGGATTATGTTATTTTTAGCATGGCCGCTATGAAGTTGGGGTTAGTGGGATTCTCTGTTACGCGAATTGGCTACCAGTTCTGCTAAGTGTAATTAGCACCACTATTCATATCTCAGCCCATGTGTGAGACTGGCAGCACTGTCAGCATAACACACCTGTTGTCCTAGCCCAGGGTATCAACTAAGCAACAACTGACTGATATCATGAGTTATGTTAAATATATTTAGTCGTATTTCTGACATATTTTCAAAACATTGAGATTTTTTTTTCTCATTGCTAGTATCATATAAAGAAATACTTAATTTCCCATGAGCTTCACAAAAATGTTAGCTAGGTCAACCTTAAAATACCTCCATGAGCCAGTAATCCCATTATCTCTTTTGTATAGATTTGGGAACAAGGGTCAGGATGTCCAAAGCTTTAAGACTCTTTGGTTCATCACCTTCTTACAGTCTCCTCCACAAATAAAACCCTCATAGGAAATGCTTCCAGCAAATGGCAGAATATGCATGACAATTTAAGACTGAACAATTTTAGGGTTGGAAAAACTAATGGGAAGTATTAGATTAGTGTTTATATGAAGATAAGTATCTTAAATAAAACATGTTATTAAATGTACTTATCTAGCATAAATACAGAATTCAAGTCATAACAAATAATCATAGATTGCTGAATTAAAAAAAGTAGGTTTCTTTTGACTGCTAACAGTGCCCTCTCAATCTCTCAGCCAATTCCCATGTCCAGATGCCTCGTCAACTGGTCTATAAGTAAAAGAGGCATCACACATTCAAGCCTTGATACCACATTTCCTCGTTTCTTGGAGCACTCCATTTCCACTCAGTTCTGTTCTCCCTTCTAGAGCACACTCAAATAACTATTCTTTTCAAATCTCTAATTTGTTTTATACTTAACAAATCCCAGCAGTTCCCCCATCAATTCATGCATTCCTTTTATGCCAACTCTGACAGATTCAGGAATCTGCTTTTCTAATGAGGGCAGCTTATTTTCAGCCACAAGCAATAATATGCACGTAGAATCATGATGAATTGTCCTATAATCCACTAGCTCCCCATTCAATGTAAATTAAGGCACCTAAAGCCTCCCTACTGCTCCAAAATGTCCAAATATCTTTTCCATCTACCTGCTTTAGTGCCAGAAACATCATTAGTCCTAACTTTGGGATGAAGTATTATACCCTGAACACTCCTATTAAATTTAAAATTATGAAGGCAACACATTAATCTATTGATTACTAAGTAAACATGTGCAACAGAATCCTCTGGTAGGATTTTTCAAAATGCACATGCTGAGCCTCACCTTCCAGAATAATGGCTCAGTAGTGAGGCCAGGGGTAATGGCATGTTGTATCCTAGGCCACTCTGATACTCATCTCAGCCTTAGGTACACTGAAATAATCCCTCAGTAATAATTCAAACACAACGGAATAAATTTGTCTTTTTTAAGGGCCATGAAAGAAGAAGAAAAAGAACAGGTAAGTTTGAGGATGAGATGGCAGTTAGGAAGGAAAAAGGTAGGCCAGAACAGTTTGCTTTTAAGGAAAAAAAGCCCTAGGAATCCAGGGACAGCAAAAAGAAACTGTACCCTGGAAGTGAAAGGGATTGGGATGAGTAAATGGAACAGAAACTATTTCCTAATTTAGCACAGTTTAAAGGACTCCAGTACTGAAATTTCCAGATTAATGTCTTTATAACTGTGATAAACAGTTGGTGGTTCCTCAAAAAGTTAATCATAAAATTATCAAATGACACAGAAATTCCAGTCTTAGACACCCAAAAGAACTGAGAATGGGTATTTAAATATTTGTACACAAATGCTGCACACAAATGCAGCACAATCCATAGTAACCAAAGGGTAGAAACAACCAAAACATCCATACCAACTAATGAATAAATTATACCCATACAACAGAATATCATTCAGTCCTAAAAAAGCATGATGACACAAGCAAAACATGGATGAACATTTTAAACATTTTGCTGAGTGAAATAAGCCAGATGCAAAAGGCCATATATTATATGATTCCATTTATGTGAAATATATATTTTAGCTAAATAGAGACAGAAATCAGGTATAGCAACTGCAAAGGGCTGGAGAGGGAGGTAGGGATACATGGGAATGGAAACTGATGCTATTGTTATGGGGTTTCCTTCTGGTGTGATAAAACAGTTCTAGAACTAGACAGTGGTCATGGCTGCACAACAGTGTAAATGCCCGAATGCCACTGAAATTATAGTATGTATTTTATCACAATGTTTATTGAAGAATAACAGACATACAATGTTGTATTAGTTTGAGGTGTATAACAGTGATTGGATATTTGTATGCATTACAAAATGGTCTCCACGATCCATCTAGTTACTGTCTGTCACCAATTTTGTACTTCTTAATTCCTTTTATCTATTTTCACTCCTCCTCCTACCCCTGACCCTTCTGGCAACCATCAATTTGTTTTCTGTATTTATGAATCTGTTTCTGTTTTGCTTGTTCGTTTGTTTTCTAGATACCACATATAAGTGAAATCATATGGTTATTTGTCTTTCTCCGACTTATTTCACTTAGCATAACAACACCCCACAGGTCCATTCACCACAATTCTTTTTAAGTGCTTTATAATTATGTTATCTTTTATTCAAACTCTGCTCCCTCTTATAAAAACTCTGAAAAAATGCACTCACCAGTGAGCTTCCCATGGGCCCATGGTGCTTCTTCTGTAGCCCATGTCCTTCATTCTATGTGGAATTCACAGATAGTGCTGAACAGGTGTGAACAGGAAACACTGGTCAAATGCAGCATCTCAAGTTACCCTGTGCCCTGGAAAAGGAGATGAATAAAGGAAAGTGGTAAGAACATTTGAACAGGGTGGGTCCCTAAATGCCACTGGGGTTTACACGACTAAACCTTGCTTACTGTCTGGAAACATCATGGATTGGTAGGTAATGACTGCAATATACCCCCTACAATTCAAACCCAACCCAACAGAAAGGAGGATTCTCAAGCAGATGAAATGCCACAGAAAATTTCCCTCTAAGCAGGTACCACCTCTACGCTTACCACCATGTCCCAGCAAAGACACATAAGTGCCTGTTACTCCATTATGCCACCTGTCTTATTCCACATCTACAATGCAGAAAGGTGAAGAAGAAGAAGAAGAAGAAGAAGAAGAAGAAGAAGAAGAAGAAGAAGAAGAAGAAGCAGCAGCAGCTATATTCTGGGGAATTCAGAAAATTCCCTAACTACCTAATTACTGGCCTCCAAAGTATTCGCTATGAGACTTGAAGAGTAGAGAAAAAATATGTTTCTCTAAGGGGAATTCATTTTCTGAGTATAGAAACAGTCCTTCAATTAATTTCTCTGTGGCTGCTCTCTATGGGTTTAATAGTAGCCAGGTCTTCTTCCATTCATAGTTCAGCATAGCTGATTATCTTTGTTCTCTGTCTAGACAACTTAGATAAGCAGAATGCCTCACCTAAGTACATATGTGAGTGGACTTAAAAGGAAACGAGAATATCCGCAGGTAGAACTCAAGTTCTGTAAATATATTTTAAGACAGTGCTGAATGGAAGATCATTCAACAACATGTTTACAAAGGATTGTTTTAAGCAAGATTATTGGTGATATGTAGCTATTTTTCCTTTCCTTTTTTAATGTATTCCAGTATTTCTGAATTTACTGCAGTACTTGCATATTTGTTATTTTTTGTTATAAGAGAAAAAATATATTTCTGGTCTTATGTTAAACAAAATACATAAAGAAAAAGTACATGTATATGGACGCTCAAGAAAACTGCTATCATGACTGTTCTATTTTTCCATCTCTTTACCTGTCTCCAGCTGGTTTACATCTTTCTGGCTACTGCTTTCTCAACAGTAGCTTCTTAACTCGAAGATGTTAAGTCAAGAAAGTAGCATGTAAGTCTAAAAGATAATAATTAGGAAATGAAACAGAGTCCGATGAAAGAAATCAACAAAAGATTCTTTTACATAACTTTGTGTTGAAGTATAATATACATAGAAAAGAATGCATAAATCAAAAGTGTACATATTATTCACAAAATGAACATAAGTGTAACTGCCACCCAAGTAATCAAAGAGACCATGACTAGCACCCAGAAGACCCCCACATACTTTCTCTAAGTCTTCTCTCCACCCTCCTCTCCAACGATAACCACCATCTTGATCTCTAGTACCACAGACCAGCTCTGCCTATTTTTAGACATTATATAAATGAATCACACAGTATATACACTTGTATCTCTGGCTTCTTCCACATAACTTGATGTTTGTCAAGTCTACTTGGTTGTATGTGATAGTGGTTTCATTTTTGTTATTTTATAAAATCCTATTGTATAAATATACCACAATTTATTTATTTATTCTACTGTTGGTGGATATCTGGGTCGTTTACAGCTTGGGGATATTACAAAAAAAATGCCACTATGAAAATATTTATTTATGTTTTTTAGAAGACGATATTATGCACTTCTGTTAGATGTATACTTGGGAGTGAATTATTGGGTCATAAGGTAATTGTATGTTCAGCCATAGGAGATATTGCCAAACAGTAAGTCGTTTGGCAATATCTAAGTCGTTATACCAATTTTCATTACCACCAACTCTGTAAGAAAAAGTTGTACTTGCTCCACATGCCTGCCAACTCTTTGTATTTTCTAACTTTATAATTTTAGCCATTTTATCAGGTATCAGCACTACAAGTTATATCATTATGATTTTAAATTGTATTTCTGTGATGAAATAAAATGAAGTTATGGATCTTTTATATGCGTCCAAGCCATTTAACTATCATCTTTTGTGAAATGCCTGTTCAAGTATTTTGCCCACTCTTCTATTGGTTGTCTGTATCTTTTCCTTATTGATTTGTAGTGGTGGTTTTGTTTTTTTGTTTGTTTTTCATGTATTTCAGATACAAGCTTTTTAACAGGGATATTTACTACAAATGTATTCTCTCTTCCAAGTGTGTGCTTCTGTCAGGTGGAGAGCAGATCATCTTAATGTATCACAGAAAGAGGGCATTAGAGCTGAAATACAGTCCTTGTAGTAGATGGTCTATTTACAGGTATTTATTTTTACAATTTGGACCTTCAAGATCTCAAATGAAAGCCTGAAGTAACTACTAAGATCCTTTTTCTTTGACAGACCCTTACTCCTAATTATTTCATCCCAGCCTCAGAAAAGTGCTAAAATCTCTGTTTATCTTCTCAGCCTCTCCATTGTTCCTTACAAATTAGCAAATACTTCTAGCGGAAAAGTCATGTGGGACCATGTCCTCTCTGTAAGCCAAGTGGATACAGGGAAAGATATCAGAAAACAGAACAGCAGTAAGAGCAATTTCTTGGAGCTTCCATATACATGTACTTTTATTTAACACTAGGTCAAAAATAGTATGCTGTTTAAAATTTTATAATACTATAATTTTATAAATTATAATCCATTAAAAAGGCTTAGAAATAATCACCATTCCAGTAACAAGGAGCACTGTGTTGCTCAATTATGATTTCCAAATACCTATTCCCACCAAAAGGAACCAGGGTCATTCTAAGCCTCTGGTATGAAATATGTCGGATAAGCCTGGAGCATTCTGTGAATCTAGAAAGCAAGGAACCCACTGAAGACTATCACAATTGTCAAAAGGGCCCAGATGCCAATGTGAAAAGGATTATACAGCCAAAGCTGAAATCATCTGAATATCAATATTCATAACAACTGCAATGGATTAAAACATATATATTTAAATGCATTAAATTGTTATGATGCTAAAATACTCATTGGCTACCTTTGGAGAATGCTGGGGAATGAATTCAACATTTTGAAAACTGGCAAATAACAAATAATCAAGAATATATTTCATATGCTAACTGTACAAAAATATTTCAACTTATAAATTAGGGAGGAATTATAGTGTTAAATTTTCCTCAATATGCAAGCCCTGATAAACTAACAAATGGAGAAAATGATCACTAATGGCTCCTTGTATCACCAAGAGAATGATCAACAGATATGTGCCTGCTACTGGAAGTAGATATCACTACCTATAAAGAGAAGACTCCAGATCTAACTTTAAGTTGCTAATAGATATGGGAGAAAACTATCTCATTATATTATAGTTTGAGGATACAATCTATAAAATCAAGAATATGGGCAACTATACAGAAAAAATGACCCAGCTTCTCCAATGAATGGGAGGAAGAAGAAAGCCTATAAGTTACAAGAAAATCAAAAGACATAGCAACCAATTACAATATATAAATCTTACTTGGATTCTATTTTGAATAATTGTTTAAAAAAAAGAAATTTTTAGACAATCTGTGAAATGTGACCACTGACAGGTATTTAATGATAGCAAAGGTATTATTATTATTCTTTCAGGTATGATAATGGTTATATGATTATGTTATCTTAAAAGAGTCCTTACCTTTTAGAGATACATACTAAAATATTATGAATAGAATGATTCAAGGTCTTGGATTTACTTCAAAATGATCCATCTGTGAATGGAGGTAGATGAAATAGATGAAATAGAATTTGCCATAAGTTAAAAACTGATCAAGACAGGCAATAGGAATATGAGTCTTCTTTGTACTATTTCTTCATCCATTTACATAAAGATAATAAAAAGTTTAAAAAAAGTTTAAAATTCTAGAAAATTTACTATTACCCCTTAAGTAACCACTTAACATTTGAAAGTATCTTCTTTCTCCCGGTTAATATTAAGGTGTGGCAAAAAAAAAAAAAAAACTATTGGGACTACATCAAAATAAAAAGGTTCTGTACAGCAAGGGAAATAACCAACAAAACTAAAAGGCAGCCTATGGAATGGGAAATGATATTTGCAAATGACATATCTGATAAAGGGTTAGCATCCAAAATATAGAGAGAACTTCTAAAACTCAACACCCAAAAACCAAAAATCCAATTTAAAAATGGGCAGAAGACATGAACCAACATTTTTCCAAAGAAGACATACAGAAAGCCAACAGACACATGAAAGTGCTCATCATTGCTTATCATCAGGGAAATACAAAAGTCTCAAAACTACAATGAGATATCACCTCACATGTGTCAGAATGGCTAAAGTCAACAACACAAGAAACAGCAGGTGTTGGCAACAATGTGGGAAAAAAGTCTCTTGCACTGTTGGTGGGAATGCAAACTGATGCAGCCACTCTGGAAAACAGAATGGAGGTTCATCATAATGTTAAAAACAGAAATAACCATATTATCCAGGAATTGCACCACTGGGTATTTACCCAAAGAGTGCAAGAACACTAATTCAAAGAGATACATGCACCCCCATATCTATAGCAGCATTATTTATAACAGAGTAGATATGGAAACAGCTCAACTGTCCATCAATTGATGAATGGGTAAAGAAAATGTGGTAGAAATATACAATGAAATATTATTCAGCCAAAAAAAAAAAAAAGAATGAAGTATTGTCATTTGCAATGATATATAGATGGAGGGAGCTTCGGAGTATTATGCTAAGCAAAATAAGTCAATCAGAGAAAGACAAATACCATCTGATTTTACTGTTATGTGAAATTTAGAAACAAAACAAACAAGCAAAGGGAAAAAAAATAAAAGAGGCAAATCAAGAAACAGACTCCAAATTATAGAGAACAAACTGATGGTTACCAGAGAGGAGCAGGTGGGGGATGGGTTAAATAGGTGATGGGGACTAAGTACACTCCGTACTTGTCGGGATGAGAACAGCGTGATGTACAGAAGTGTTGAATCACTATATTGTACACCTGAAACTAATATAACATTGTATGTTATCTAACAGGAATTAAAATAAAAACTTAAAAAATATATATTGGAAAAAACCACCTATTTCAGAGCTAAATAGAAACCACAGGGCTGGAAGAAAGGCTGGCCAAGCTGAGTTTGGCAACGCTGGGCAGCCCATCAGAACTTACTTTTCAGTTCATGGCTTTAAAAGGCTGGTTTTTCAGAGTGAGTCCAATATTAATTTTCTGACCAACCCAGGGATAGTTATGTAAAACTTCTGCCTGTTTCATCTTTCTATCTCTTAATACAAGTACTTCGTGGAATTTCAAGGCAAGAGTTGGAAAGCAGAGGAATGTTATTTTAAAGGACCTTGGCAGAATTTCTCCTAGGAACAGAACTGTCCTTTGTTAAGGAAAATATCCTGATGAGCCATTTAGGTAGAACAATGGTGGTAGTCTAGAAGAGAATAAAAGAAAGAAAGAAATGCCTTTTTACGTTTTTCATAAATGAGAAGACTCGGATGTGCACAGAGAGGTGAGTGGCCTCAAAAGAAAGTGGAGATTGGGGCTGGAGAACATATGGACAGTGAAGGAACCCAGCATCCTGGAGAGTAAAGTCTTTCCAAGGCAAAAAGATCATCCATAAAATTTTCAGTGCTAACATGCCCTTGGAGCTATTTAGAGCAGGTATGGCTAAATTTCTATTTTGAAGTATCTGTTGTGCTATAAGGTGATATGACCCCCACAACCCTCCATTGTTGTCAAACCATAAGTAAAAGTAATTGCCCACACAGCCATATGTGAGTAATTTTTGGAGGAGAACCAAATGGAAGGCAGCTGTTCTTCATGTTGAGTGAATGTGGGCAGAAGAAGAGAATCACAAAAGAGATGTGTGTTCATCAGAACTGGAGCAACATTAAAATTGGGGGATGTGGATCTTCAGATATGAGGTAGAGGAAAAGCAAGGGAAGAGGCTTGAGCCAGTTCATTTGACTATTAAAAGAATATCTAAGAAGCCAACATGGGAGGACAGTAGCATGTTCTGTAATTCTATATTATGGATTCTGGGGGAAAAAACCTAGAGATCTCCCAGAACAGCAGTTTTGAACTTGATCCACAAAATGCTTGGTTTCTCAAAGGTGGCTCCAGGGGCTTTTTCAGAAAGAACAGGGATTTGGGTCCCTAATATCCTTGCTTCGTTCAAAAAAGCTGAATCTATATTATATATTATGATTCCATATATTATATACATATGATTCCATATAATGTTACTCTTAAAAAATATTTTTGCTGCTAAAGAGAAGGCGGCATTGATATCATCTAACCCCTTCATGTTACAGAAAGGCAGAGGCATTGAAAAAGGGTAAGAAACTTGCCCACAATCACATACCAGAGCAGATGTTAGAACCCAGTTCTTATGATCCCTTTGATTGAGAGGCTATTAAAGATGCCAGTGGAAAACAGATGTACACTCAAGGCTAGAAGGTTTCTACAGTTTTACGGATTCTCAGCAATTACACAAAAGTCACTGTAGGCCAGATATCAGGAGTCCTTTGGCAGCATAAACCAGGTGGCAGAGAGAAGCTTACATGCTAAGGAAACTTTGCCTTCTCTCTGCCTGCTGCAAATATCCATCCTAATTCAGTTTCTTTCTTCCCTGCAGAAAGTCTGAGGTTTAGAAAGAAGTCCCAAATTCATCTATCCATCTCTCTTGTTCCCACTCCATGAGACAGTCTGAACTGCCTTCTCTTTTTTCTTCCGATTTTGTTGAGATCTAATTGACAAACAACACTGTCTAAGTTTAAGGTGTGTAGCATAATTACTTGACCTAATGTGCTTCTTTTTTTAAGATTTACTTATTTACTTGAGAAAGGGGAAGGGGCCAAGGGAGAGGGAAAGAAGCAGGCTCCTCACTAAGCATGAAGCCCTATGTGGGACAGGATCCTAGGACCTTGAGATCATGACCTGGGCCAAAAATCAAGAGTCAGATCCCTAACTGACTGAGCCATCCAGGTGCCCCAAAGCTAATGCAGTTTTAACAGAGTCAGCCACCATCTCTCCACTAAATTCTATCTTCAAAGCCAAAACTTAACTTTTGGAAAGTCTCAGGCTTAATGGAAAGAAGACTAGGTTAAAAACCAAACTAGAGCATCAGGGTGGTTCAGTGGTTGAATGTCTGCCTTCAGCTCAAGTCATGATCCTGGGGTCCTGGGATCGAGTCCCTCATCAGGCTCCCCAGAGGGAGCCTGCTTCTCCCTCTGCCTATATCCTGTCTATCTCTGTGTGTCTTTCATGAATAAATAAATAAAATCTTAAAAAAAAAAAAAAACCTCTAGGCCAACAAGACAATTCTATGTGACTAGAAGTAACTTAATTAACTCTTCATCTGTAAAATGGTTCTAATAATATTTACCTCATAGGGATATTGCATAAGGAATAAATGAAGTAAGGCACTTAAAACATCCATCCTAGGACATGTTAGTCGTTTAAAAAATATTAGTTGTTGTTGTTTCTTCACATTGTAATTCAATCTCACAAAGAACCCCTACATATTTGCTTGGCATTCTACTATTGGTACTCAGCAAAGGCAAGGAAGCCAGCAGCAACCAGAAAGGCCATGAATATTCAGTTTTCTTTTTTTTTTAGAGGGGAAGGGGCAGAGAGAATCTTAACAGGGCCCCCTGCTGAGCATGGAGCTCCACTCAGGGCTGCATCTCACTACCTTAACATCATAACTTGAGCCAAAATCAAGAGTCAGATGCTCAACCCCCTGAGGCACCCATGTGAAGATGTATTTCTTATCTGTGACTGAATTCTGAATATTTTTCCTGAGATGCTATTATGTCCAGAGTAAAAGGCAAAGTTGTTCCCCTCCAAAACATGTGATCTGAAAAACACAGCAGAGTTGTTTTGTGGTTATAGTTGACTACCGCCCAGGCCAGCCTTCCTCTGATGGCCAGGGAAAATATTAGCATCTCAGAAAATATGTCATTCTGTTGGTTGAAGCTTGTAAAGAGGGCCTACCACATGCCCTGTCCTCAAGCAGGTGAATACAGCCTACAGAATACAACTCTATGAAAACTCAGCTCTCTCTCTTCACCCAAGATACGTTGGAATAGTAGGTTTTTAGCTTCTTGTAGCAGCAGCAACTCCATCTTCTCATCCTTCCCCTTCACCAGTCCCTCTATTATAGCATTCTTCCTCAATTGCACACACTCAACTAGTTTACTTACATAATTCAAATAGCAGCTATAAATCTGTCACAGTGGAAAAACTGTCCCATCTTCTTTGTGATGAATTTCCAGTTGCCCAACTGCTACTCTATAGCTATTTTCTGTAACCTTACACATAGTCCCCTGACCTGTCCTCAGATGACAACCATCCTTTCTAATCACAAACTCGCTCCTCTAAAAAAAACTAAAGGTATGATTTTAATAGTTCCTCTAGAGTTTCACCTAATTTGCAACCCCAAAGAAGCCTCAATTCATAAGCACAAGCCCAGGGGGAAAAAAGTGCACAAAAGTTGATAGACACTTGTATCAATCAGCAATTGCCACAATAATGCTAAGTAACAAATTAACCTAGACCTTAAAACCATACCATAAGGCTCTGCTTCAGGCTGTAAGTCAAATAGGACAATTCTATTTCACAAGAGTCCATCCTGACTAAAGAGGAAGCAGCTGTTACCATGGGAAGAGGTCAGAGGCTCCCAGAGATACATGTGGACACACACAAAGAATCTAAAGGCCTAGGATTAGAGCCCACACACTGTGATTTCCTACTACATTCCATTAACCAAACTCACAATGCCAAGTCCACATCAGTATACTCTTCTTACAGAGGTAGTGAAAGAAAGTGAACATTTGCTTAAAAATTATCTAATCTACAATATCAGTGTACCTGCCAGCTATTTGTTCCCTATGCACTAAACATTCCCCTGCATCTCAATATTGATATCTTCTTTGCCCAGTATGGGAATTTAGATAATACGATATTTCCGTGAATAGAGAAGTTGTCTATCACAACTTTAACACCATTGTCTATTTAGCAGTAGTTAAGAGATATGGACTAGGCCTTTCTGCTAGTTGTGTAAAGCAGGCACTAGAAATAGATGCATGATTAAATGATGTGTCATTTAAACACACACACATACTCACTCACAAACCACAGACATTTTTGCAAATTCGCCAGTGCCATGAGGAAACCTCTAGCTTGTGGTCTGGGCTTTTATGTGGAGTTTCGCTTGAGTATTTGCTTTGGAATTTGATAAACACAGCTATTCACAGGGCTATCACCACATGGTATATTTGCTACCACAGAAACACAGAACCTCTTCTACAGGAACATCCCATACTCACCCTGTAAGCTGATTTCCTGCCATTTCCTAAAGTTCCCACAAAATAGCTATATGCACTCTTACTTCATGGCAATTTGGAAATAGGGTAATGTATTTATCTTGTATGCTCTTCTTTTGCCTCCTTCCTCTGGCAGAATTACCTGTTTTATTTTTAAACTTAAAAAAAATCAAGAGGTAGAGAAAACATCAGGAATGAGCAGGGATGAGGGTATGGATAGGGTTGGTCTTCTAGAACTTCTACTTTTTCTATCTACTAAGTTACATCTTAAAGTGTAGGAAGAAGAATTAGCACCAGGCTGAGAATTAACCTTAGAACTTATTTGGCTATTATGTAATTTTTGTTGTAATACTATAGAAAAACAAACCTTTCCCTTCCCTACATGCTCAGGATTTAAGCTAAAAGAAATTTAGCAAAAGACCCATTAGGAAGTTAAACACCACTCTGGAAGCCCCAAAGACAAGAACACATAAAATAAGCCCAAGCAGAAAGTGTCCTAGCTCTATAGTAGATACATGAGGGTTTCTATCTAGACTCTGTTCCTTCCTCTGTCATCAGGCAAAATTGCTTAATGCAGTGCTGTTTTAGTTCTTTGTTGCTGTATAGCAAACCATGTTCTTAGTGGTTTAAAACAACAACCACCTTACCACAGTCATGATTTTGTGGGTCTACAAAGTATATAGTAGGGACAGATTGTCTCTGTTCCACAATGTCTGTGGCCTCACACTAGGTGGCACGGGTGACTGGGAATGACTGGGAATGACCCAACTCGGGACATATGTTGGGGCCTAGATTCTGGTCAGTTAATCTTTTTGGCTCTTTTCCAAAAAGCATTTAATAGAGCTGGAATGTCCAACATAATTCCTGGGTTAAGATGGCCTAAGGAGCTGGGTGTTGCTGACCAAACCTCTCTCTCTCTCTCTCTCTCTCTCTCTCTCTCTCTCTAAATCTCTCTTTCTCTATCTCTGTGTGTCTCTCTCTCCCTCACTTACCCCTCCCTCTCTCTCTTCCCACATGGCTACCTTGGGCTTATTCAAAGCAAGACAGCCTCAGGATTCTTGAATTTCTTACATGGCAGCCAGAGCAAAAGCATAAGCTATCAAGTGTCTTCAAGATCAGACCCAGAGCATGCGATGCCACTTCTGCTACATGCTATTGATCAAGTCAGTCTCAAGGACCAACTTAGACTGAAATAAAGGGAGAAAAGTACCCAGCCTCTCACCGGAAGGGTGGCAAAGAATTTGTAGCCATTTTTAATTCACCACAGAATCAGTTTCCTCATCTGTAAATTAGGGCAACAAATCCTATTTCATATGACTGTTCTGAAGATTAGATAAAATGCTTGCAAAATATTTGACACTTACATAGCATTTTAAATGGTAGCCTTCACTACTGAGACAGTTTGAAAGAGAGGACATGTAAAATTCCCATGATCATATCTTGGTCTTATTGATATGAAAGTAATAACAGAATAAAATTTTCCAGAGATGTCAATATATAATTGACAAGATACGATATAATTCAAAATAGAATATAATGTAAATAAATGTCCCTATTCTATGGTTCCCTGTTGATTTGTTCCTATTATTATTAGCCTTGCTTTGTTTTCACGGCATGGATAAAACTAGTATCTATTCCTTATGGTAGAATAGGCCACCATTATGGTGGAACTGTTCTATAATCTGTGGGGAGATGAAGAATACCCTAGCGGTAGGAGAAGATGCTTAGAAAGAAAGTCCTATTATTGGTAATGGCCTGTATATGTCACACTTTCTTCTATAGATGTACAAAGGACAAAGAGGAGAAGTGACTTTCTGCAGAGACAGACTCTTCCCTGGATGGTAGACAAGGCACTGTAGACCACGGAACAGTCTTAGGGAAGAGAACTTGGGTTGAAATCCCAGCTCTGAAACTTGCTACATAAGACAAGTTCCTTACCTCTCTGCAATTCTGTTTAACATAGGGGTTTATGGTACATAGTATGGCACACGGAGATCCTCAAAGGCCCCACTTTCAGGACCTAGCTGTGTCAATGGTCACAAGTACTTAGTGTCCCAGATTTTGCATCCATTCTTCACTTTAAACTTCCTGTTCCCTTAAGTACATTCATAACAATAGCACACATGACCTTAATTTTGGATTAGAGAATTAACTAACCTATCCTGGAAAAAACTTAAGAAATCTGAGCCTCCAAAGCGAAGGAACATCCAGGGACCCAAGGACTCTGTGAGGAAGCAAGGAGCTTTCTTGTTGTTACAAAAAGTAGGAAGCTCTTCTGTCCAGAACTGCCTCTCCTGGACTGTACATTTGGTTTCCTACCTCTCCCAGGTGACAGGATGATCTCATAAGTTGGTCTACTTCTCCCTCTACGTTGTTCTAAATTATTTCCACCTGGCCTTTATCCCCAATAATCCATCAGAACAGCACTCTCTAATGCCACCAATGACACATATGTCCCTAAAAACAACAGATATTTTGATCCTCATCCCACTTCACCCTGTGAGCAGCATTTGACACTGTTGATTTCTCCTTCCTTTTTGAAACATTCTTTCCTTGGCTTTAAGTGACACAAAATACATATTTTTTCTTCAGACCAACTGCTCCATCTAAATCTCTTCATAGGTTTATCCTCCTCTACCTGAAAATTAAATTCTAGAGTTCCTCAAATCTTGGTCCTGGATCTTCTCCTGTTTCACTCCATTCTCAATGCCTGCTGGTAGTCTCACACCCATGGCTCTCCCGCAATAGCCTATTAATTACACAAAAACATATATCTCTAATCCAGACCCCTCCAACGGACATTTCATGTAAGGTGTCTCAAAGGCACTATAAACCCAAAATGTCCAAGTCAAATCTATGATATTCTACCACAAGGTATGTTCTCTAAGGTCATTTCATAAATGTTATCATTTCCCCATTTATGAAACTACCATCTGTACAGTTTCTCAAACCAGAAAACAAAGTCACCTTTGACAGACCTCGTTTCCTCTTTAGTCTTATCAATTTTATCTATTTTTTTAGTCTGTCAACTTCTTTTTGAAAAAGATTTTGTTTGTTCATGAGAGACACAGAGAGAGAGGCAGAGACATAGGCAGAGGGAGAAGCAGGCTCCCTCTGTGAAGCCTGATGCAGGACTCCATCCCAGGACCCTGGGATCATGACCTGAGCCAAAGGCAGACACTCAACCACAGAGCCACCCAGGCATCCCTAGTCTGTCAACTTCTATCTCTATCAACCTCTTACTGAGCCTAATGTAATAAACTGGTACCTATTATACCTCAAACAGTATTTCTTAAACTGATCATAACAAATAAATAAATAATAAATGTAGTAGATGGCAACCAGTACTCTTTTTAATGAAATACACTATTCTAGCTAAAATAGAAAAGAAAATATGAGAGTATACCACTCATAAAGAGGGTAAGTCTTCTCCTGACACTAACGGTGTGTGTGTGTGTGTGTGTGTGTGTGTGGTGTATACTAGGTCATGAAATAACTTGTATTAAGAAATGCATTAAGAAATTAACAAAAAATTACCTGCAAAAAATGTCTGACAGCCCTGACACAATCCATGCTGGTCTTCGTATAAAATATTCTCTAAAAGGCAACCAACCCAAGTGATTCAATACATGATCTAATGTCATTTCCCACAGTGTCTCCTATCAGCCACCACCAAGGAAGGTCACCTCTCTAGCCACAACCCAATCTGGAACACAGTCACCCTCTTTTTTTGTGTTCCTTCTGATTTCCAAATTCCCTCCTATCATAGGAAAATTTCATAGGCTATTCCCTTTGCCTAGTTAGCACGTACTGTGCATCTTGCTTTATACACTAAAACACATTTGTGCTTTTACTTGCTTTATGAAATTTGATTAACGTCTGTCTTCTCTACTAAACTTAAAGGTCAGTGAGGTCAAGGACTATATTTTTATTCGTCATTATATCACCAGCACCTATCTCATTCCTTGGCACTAGTAGTGGTTTTGTTAATATTAGTTAGATAAATCTGAATGAGAATCCCTGGTCTGACACTTACTAGTTATGGAAGCTCAAGGTATTATCCTCACTGAGCTTCAGTTTCCCAATCTGTAAAATAAGAATGATAACACTTCTCTAGGTTACTGGGACCAATATGTCTAAAGTACCCTGCATGTAATAATAACACTTAAATTATTTTTTGATGAATGAATATATGATGTAATTTCCCAAAGGATCCAGTTTCCCTGGTACTAAGATAACAGTCTCAATGTTCTTCAGCTTCTACCTCTGTTTTTAACCTAATTCCTCAACTTTTACTGGTTAGGGTGAGTTTTTTCAGTATTTCTTTTAAATAGAGTAGCCAAATCCAAGAAGACCCATTTGCTTGGCTAGCCTAATGGCCTAAACTTTTACTGACTTCATAACCAACACCACAGAGTTTAACATGATTTGGTCTCTACTTATATATCATTTTTCTTCCTCGGACCATGTGTCCTGGAGAGCAAAGTCCATATTTTGTACATTTTTTACAATTTTCCCAGCAGGAGGCTGAAAGACAGCCTGGTATTTTAGAAAAAGCACAAGACATGGACTGAAACAACTCCTTCTTTTTACTACTTGTTAGCTGGGTGACCCTCAGCCAATCTCTTAAATCTCTCTAAGCCAGTGATTCACAAACATGACTGAACAATGGAATCTTCTGTCATTTTTATGAATATTTTTTTAAAATACTAATGCCAGCTTCTGCCCCCAGGCATTTTGTAATATGTATGGGTTGCTGCCTTAGCACTGGGATCTTTGAAAGCCCTCCAAGGAATTCAACAGCTAAGTTTGGAAGCCATTGCCCCAAACAGCAAATTTCCTCATCTATAAAGCAGCGGTGAAAATAGTTCTACTTATAAAGAGTTAATGAAATACTTGAAAAAAAAAAGGAATACTTGAACAAGATCACAAATGGTACAGGGTTTGGCACACTGTACATGATCAGGCAATAGCAGTTAGCACTGTTGGTGGTGGGGGAAATAGTGATACACAGTTGTGAGGGATGAAATGATGAAGATGCATGAGGACTCTCACCAGCCTAGCTAGCTAGCTATGTAGCAAGTTGAGATTCCTTTAAATGTCAGCCCGATTTCTATTTCTATACATCTGGAACTTTTCTGGACTTGTAGAAAGCACCTTAGTGCAGAATCATCTTTAATTTGGATTTAGCTGCAAGTGATTTGGACATTTACCTTTTTCACATCATGTAGCAAAGGTATAACACATCCTATGAGACTAATAAGTAACCAAGAAAACTTTTGCAGAGGCTTCAAATTTTACAGGGCTAACTTAAACACGTGAGGATAAAATTTTGATATCAAGTTGCATCTGAGCCTTGGAAACTATTTTGGGTCAGCTAAACAGCAGAAGTTTGGGCCTGGCAGAAAGCCGTAAAACTGAACCAAAAATAAACCAAGGACCATTATAAAAATGTTGTGAGTGCCAAATGCATGAGATGTTAAAATTACAACATAATGGAGTAAAAATTTATAAAAGAGGCTTTCCAATGGTGGCACTAAGTGTTCCAACCCAGAGGAAGAAAGTTCAGGAGGAGAAGTCTGGACACTAAACCTATCCCTAGAAATCAGCCTTTCAGACAGCTATGAATGCCCCATCCAAGGCTATTTACAATGTATTACCCACCAGGAATCAAGAGCATTGATTTTTTTCCCCCTGTTGGAGAGCACAGGCTAGATAGTCAGAATACAGGGAAGAGTTTTAATAAAAATTAACTGGGCCACTCCGCTTTTCACTGTATTCAGCAAATGCTACTCCATTTGCCCTTCCCCCCGGCCTGGACATGCTCTTCCTGCTCTTCTCTTAATATCCAGCCATTCCACAATGCACTCGGGTGCATCTATTCATTATTTATGGTCTTATTTTCCTGAGCTCCAGAAAAGGTGGTGATTTGTTCTCAGTGCAGTCCCATGGTAGAGGCTTTCAGAAGGAAGGGTGGCAGCAAGCTCTGGGCTTCTCCCTCCTGGCTCTGCCCCGCCTGCCAGTCTCTGCCCAGTCCATTCCCACCCTCCTTTTCCTCAATTAGGAACTGCTACCAATTGCACATGGACAGATTTATGCATGGCTGGGGACCAGCTAGTCTCCCACTGATTGTCTAAAAGAAGAGTATGTTCTGTGTCAAAAATCCTTTGCACGGAGTCCAACTGTTTTCTTGGAAATAGATTCTTTGACCCAGGCCCATAATTTTTTTAGGTTTGAATTTTATGGGCCTGATGCACAGTCTTTCAACATTTTCTTTGTCGAGACTTATTCAGGGTACAGCATATTTCTGAAGTGTGCAAAGGTTTTGGGATATTTCTATCATCCAGTGCCAAGAGAATGTCCTGGAAAAGAAGAGAGTAGGAAAGGCAGAGAAGTAGGCTTAATGACCACTTACTAAGGGATTTTTGAACATCAAGGCAGAAAGGATATTCTATCAACATTTTTGAAGTAGCTTGATATTAAAACAGCAGATTCAATTATGCTAACCTCCACAGTGAGGCCACTAGGACTACTAAGATCCAGAGAATGGCATAGTTGGCCCAGACTTGTTCCATTTCTTATCATATGACCCCTGACTGAGAAGATCAAATGGAGAAAGGGTCCGCAATACCTCTGTGCATCAGGCCACTACCTCGACTTTTCCTAAAGATTTGTCCTTCTCATATATGTTATGATGTACCTTTGGGTAAGCTAACAATAGGACAGAGAGTAGGCTTCAGACAGATACGGGCTATTTTAATCTAGTCATACAAGTGAGAATGCAGAGTCTTGATGCTCATGTGATACCCCCTTATGCAAAAATTCACATAAAGTGATTTGCTCTCTGAAAATGGCAAGTTGATGATCATGGATAGGAAACAAAAGATGAAAAATATAAGATATGCTCAAATTTTCCTTCCACAAACCACACACTGGGTGTTTCATAAATGCCCAATATTTAAGAAAAGCTCAAGTATATCACCCACGTCCCAAACTCCTTGATGTTACTAACAGAGACCCAAGAAATGATGAGGGAGAGGAGTTTTGTCTTCCATGTTCTACTCCCTCCCCACTTTCCTTTTTCCCACTGTCCCCACTTCCTGGTGTCGCTGTAAAATTTAAATGGAGATATGGAGATGAAGTGCTCAGGAAAGGATAATATCCTCTGCAAATGGTAGGAATTATATATTTTATTATTACTTTTGGTGTTCCATTCTTGTTCTTCTTTTCACATCACCTACCCCACTATGCCCTAACTGGGTATTGAGATTGGTTCCTGGCTTTCTGTGACTTTCCTGAGATGCCTGAATACTCCCCACACCCTTCCTGACCTCTTGCCACTTCATCCAAGCATACCACTCCTAACTGCTGGTTTTACACTGTTGCAATCAGAGTAACTTCATTAAGATCAGAGGTGTATGTGTGTGCTTTGTGTATATGTGTGTGTTTATGCATGTAGGAGAATATAATATTCTCTTGTTTGAATATTAAATAGTACTTAAGTTTCAAGTCCCACATGTAAGGTGTTGGGCTTGCCACTTCACTCTAACAGAAAAAAAAAATCTGAAAAGGAAGAAAATTCAGTAACTCTTCTTGGATCCATAAGAGAGGGGAGGACACAGGGCAAACCACTGCCTCCAAGACCAGAGAAAGAGGTGAAAACAGAGCCAGAACCTAAACTACATGCTTTTTATTTGGCAACTCGCTTACTCTCTCAGATCTAATGAAGCAAGTGTTATTAACCCCAACTTGGAGATGGGGAAACTGAGACATAGAGGGATCCCAGTAATTTGCCTATAGTAGCACAGCTAGTTAAGTCAGGTTTGCAAATCATGCAGTCCAGCCCCAGAGCCTATATCTTAACTATTATATATCTGACTACCTTTCTGGAGTCTATGACAATTTCTAAATCGTTGCATAGAGTGATGAGGATATACTATAGACATTTTGAACCACACCATTTAACAGGTGCACATTATGCAATACTGACTTTGGTATGCTTCAAGTTGAGTAAACAGGTAGTTCTTTTTGGTCACTTTTGGTACTTTTAACTAGAGAACCCATTGTCAAATAGAGAGCATAAACCTCTTAAAATGGTATTTCAAACTAAGGGATTGCTTACGTCATGTGGTTAAATGATTCACATTAATTCTGAGAGTAGTAGTACCACCATAAATACAAATACTACCACTAATAATAATAATAGTAATGAGTCATAATAGCACCATGTTGACTAATTATTATTTACCAAGCATCATGCTTAGCACTTTCATATTCATTATATTCTTCAATCTTCACCAACTCCTCTACAGCAAGTATTATTATCCTCATTTAACAGGTCAACTAAGAGGCTTAATAAATTATTGAAGGTCACAGACTAGTAAGAAGATGAAATCTGAACCCAGGTCTTAGTCCAAGGCTGCAAGACACTCTGTTGCCAAGTCAACTTTCTGACAAGTTTGCCTATAAGTAAAATGAAGGGAATTGAATTCCAACATGTCTTCTAGCTCCACAGAGAAAGGACTGAATGCCATTGAAGAGAGAAAAGTATCTCAATAGAAAAGTAGAAAAGGGATGATTTATTAGACAAAGAAAAAAATTAAAGATAATCCAGTTTCACAGAGAGGCTTTAAAGCATTTCTGCCCACAAAAACCTCATCTCTGGATACAAAAGAACTAAGAAGTCAAGGTGACCAAAGGCTAGAATAGTCAGACTCTAAATCAGAGAATAAAATCTCAGAGAGCTGGATACAAAGGAAACAGCATGGGGTTGGAAGTTAATAGTTACCAAATACTTGGAATCTGTACCAATATTTACATAAAATGTCTTCTTTAAGTGAGCTTATTTTGATAAAACAGATTGACTAAAATTAAAGAAAGATATTGTGTAAAAATATTTAAAATAACATGCAGTATAGCAAAAACATAAAGCCATTACATGCAACTGAATTTAGGAACACTGCTCATCTAAAACTCTGATTGCTAATATGAATGAGATGTGAAGCTCTCCAAGCTTCAATTCCTTCATCTATAAAATATGAGATCTAAGTTGGACATTCTTTTTTTTTTTTTTTTTTTAAGCTGGACATTCTTAAATACGTCTCACAACTCTAGTGTAGCTTCTCTTTAAAAAGCTGTTTTGGAACAAATTTTAAAAGTACCAGCACCATAACCAGCAGTCTCTTAGGTATCATAGTATGATACAGTTTTTAAAAATTAAAATCTCTTGGAAAACTTTTAAATTTAACTTGATTATAAATGTAACTAATCGGGATCCCTGGGTGGCGCAGCGGTTTAGCGCCTGCCTTTGGCCCAGGGCGCGATCCTGGAGACCCGGGATCGAATCCCACGTCGGGCTCCTGGTGCATGGAGCCTGCTTCTCCCTCTGCCTATGTCTCTGCCTCTCTCTCTCTTTCTCTCTCTCTGTGTAACTATCATAAATAAATTTAAAAAAAAAATGTAACTAATCTACATGACTTACCCACCAAATGAGCTAATTCTGAAAGGAAAAAAAAAAACTAATATTTCCTTACACCCTTCATTAATTCAAGTGTGCTAGGCTAGGCTATCCAAGAATTTGCCAACAGGTCATATTTAGGTTAAAAATTATATGACCTACCTTATTGAGTATCTCTAATTCTGAATGGTTACCTCTGTCTGAAGTAGTTTAGGAGAATGATTCTGAATTTCCTTTCACTTCCATTTTAAATTCACATAACAAATTTCAAAAATGAATGATGCAGGGACTAACAATTTTAAAATGGCAAAATTAAGATGTCTCCACCCTATATCCCTCTTTGAAATTACCTAAAAACAACAAGGCATTTGACAGGCAGAAAGGCAAACCTCAACTTGGATGAAATCTGGATATATCTATAATTGAGAACCAAAATATACAAGAAAGAGTTCCCAAATTTTGTGAATATCAGACAAGATTGCACAGAACAATGCTAACAACTGCATCTAGATGTCACAGATCCAAAGCACGTGGTGCCCTTAAGGGTAGAAACTACAAGATAAAGCACACAGTGATGGTAGGAGTTTCCTTGGACCCCTTCTAGCCTCCAGGAATAACAAGAGAGGCCAGGATAGAAAAAGAAACACATAGACTTGCCATCATTCCTCAATTAGTATGTTGCTGATTAAGGAGAGAAGAGATTCTGAAGTTTGAGGAGATGTTAAACTGTCATTCTCAGAGATAGAAGAGTCGACTAGCTAACACTCAAAATCTTAAATCATAAGGAACCTCAGTGTACACCAGCAAGGCCTCTGTTACTCCAGAACACTCAGCATAAAATACATTTAAATATCTGGTTCTTCATTTAAACACTGGGATAATATAAAGTAGCAGCAAAAAGATTAGTCAGAGATATTACAGTAAAAGCCAAAAGAAAAGAAGCAGAAAAAAAGCAATGTCCAAAAAAAGTACATCATAAAAAAAATACTACAGTGATGCAGATGGAAATAGCAAACACATAACTAGGATCTAAGAGAATTAAATAAATGTCATTTTAAAACAAGAGCACAATGAAAAGATACAAATATTCAAGAGAGGAAAAAAAGGTGAAATTTAAACAAAATTAAATTGGAAGCATCCAGTGCTTAGGGAATAACTGAAAGAGGAAAATGAAACAATCACAGAAATTAAGGCTAGTATGGAAACACCAAAAAGGAAAACAGAAACTGCAGAAAACATAAGACTGAGAAAAGAGGAATAAAATAAAATTAGTATGAACAAAGAAGTTTGCAGGATTAAAAAGGAAATGGAAGATTCAGGTATAAAACAAACAAAAAGATCCTAAGTTCAAATCATTCTTGATCCTGAAAAAAGAGAATCAGTTTAAGAAAAGAAAAAAAAAATCAAAATATGATTCAAGATAGCTATCCTAAATAAAAGCAGATTTAAAACTACAGACTAAAAGTTTATACCACATCCTATGAAGTAATGAATCAGAGATAAACATCAAGACATATTTCAGGTAAGGAATTAAATTTAAAGCTAAAGAAATAGTTTTGTTTTTTTGTTTTTTTTTTTAAATAACACTTGTTGGTAAGGATGTGGAGAAAAGAACCCCCTTGCAGTGTTGGTGGGAATACAAATTGGTGCAGCCACTGTGGAAAACAGTATGGGGTTTCCTCAAAAACTTGAAAATAGAATAACCCTATGATCCGTCAATCACATTCCTGATATTTACAGTACAGAGTAAAACAAAAATACTTATTTGAAAATATATATGCACCCCTGTTTATTGCAGAATTATTTACAACAGCCAAGATATGGAAGCAACTCAAGTATCCATCAATAGATGAATGAATATAAAAAATATGGTGTGTGTGAAATTACCTAAAAACAACAAGGCACACACATATATACATACACACATACATACATATACACACACATATATACGTATACATACATATACATATATACACACATACATACATATACACAATGGTATAAAATAATGAAATCTTGTCATTTGTAAAAACATGGATGGACCTAGTGTGCATTATGTTAAATGAAATAAGTCAGACAAAGACAAACACTCTATGATTTCACTCATATATAGAATCTAAATAAACAGACTCTTAAATACAGAAAATAACATCATTGTTACCAGAGGGGAGGTGGGCAGGGAAATGAATGAAATAGATAAAGGAGTACAAACTTCCAGTCATAAAATAAATAAATCACAGAGGTTAAAACTATAGCACAGGGAGTAGTCAATAATATTATGATTATATTGTATGGTGACAGATGGTAACTACACTTACTGTGGCAAGTACTGAATCATATATGGAATTCTCAGATCACTATGCTGTACATCCGAAACCAATATAACATTGTATGTCAACTATATTTCAATAATAAATAAAAATAAATAATATTTAAAAAATAAAATCTGTCTTTTTGGTCAAACAAAAAAAGAGAAATAGTTCTTTGAGTAGTCATTCAATAATATCAACCATGAAACAGCCAATATTCAGTCATTTTAACCTATAAAATATATCAATTTCTTCTGATTCCATTTACTAACTAAAGTTTAGAGATAATGGTTAGAAAAAGTGAGAATGGAGTGCAATTACATTGGCAGAAATTAAAATACATCATTTAATTCTGATGAATCCAGTAACAGAATTATAAGCATATTAAAAAGTTTAAACACTTCCTGAGAAAAGATAATACAATCAGCAAAAACCAGAGGAGGCAAGAAGAAGAAAGGTCTAGACAAAAATCTCAGGAAAAGTTATTTGTCACTGCTTACACTAGTGAGAACCAAAAATATTACATAAGACTATAAACTCTAAGGGTAATCATGATATACAGAAATATATAAAACTTCATACACCAAGCAAAGAGCAAACAGACCAGAATGTAAATGAGAAGCAAAGCAATAAAGAAAACTATAATATTTCATAACATATAATATGATGCCAGAGTAAGTCCAAAAGAATTATCATTAATAATTATACACAGAATAATCACATAAACTCAAAATATACTCAGTTACTCATAACAAGACAAAACCCAATTGCAAGCATTATTCAAGACCTACCTCTAAAACACGGTGATTCCAAGCTGACAAAAACAAAGCTGGAAAATAAAAAAGATAGAGACAGGTGGCAGAAGGAAGAAAAGAAAAAGAAAAGGAGGGAGAGGAAGGGAGGGAGCGAGGGAGGAAAAGGAAGAGGTTATGATCTCAATATTTTAAAAAAATGGATTCACAACATTAAAATGTTTCTCATGTAAAGGTTAATAATCCATAAAGATAGGCTATCTACACAAAGTAACACAGCATCATCCAAAGCCCTAAGTAAAGGACCTCAGAAGACTGAAGCACAGGGAAGCAGCAGCATGGGGCCTGGATCTCTCAGAAGCTTCACATGAAAACACACCAAGTATTTGAGGACAACAATTACAACAAATCATGAATACCAAAATATAAATGACACATGACCAACAGCCACAAAATCTCTCTAAGCAAAACAGCATCTAAAGACCTGAGAACAGGAGAACTCCAAAACAGCCAACAAGTATACACTGGAAAGTGAGCTGCCCCAATCTGAGAAGAGCAGCTAAAACTGCGAGGAGTTTTGCTTAAGCACTTGAAGGGCTGTGTGAGGTCTCAAAATGCTGGGAAATAGATCTTACTTCCCACTACTATCCTCCCTTATGGGCCCGTGGACCTAGACTGAGTGACTCATTTCCAGAGCACAGAATAGGGAGACACCCGGTAGATACCTTAACCAACCCATGACTGTTCGCATTCCAAGTAGATGTTATGGGAGAATAGTCAATGTCCCTATAAAATATGACAAGAAAAGCTTTTCTCCTCTGCTCTTCTCTCCAAAATCTCTAATCATGGGGAAAACGTCAGACAAAACCAGATGGGGGAACTTTCTACAGGATATCTGGCTAGTACTCTCTCATGACTGAGAAGATCATGAGAAATAAGACAAGACTGAGAAGCTGTCATAGACCAGAGGAGACTAGGGAAACTAGGGAGACACTGTAGCATCTGGATTGGGTCCTGGAACAGAAAAGGATATTAATGAAAAAACTGGTAAAATCCAAATAAAGTCTGCCATTCAATTAGTAATAATGTGCCAGCGTGGGTTTCTTCGTTTTGACCAATATACCACAGGATCGTAAGATTATATAACAGGGACGCCTGGGTGGCTCAGGGGTTGATTGTCTGCCTTTGGCTCAGGTCCTGATCCCAGGGTCCTGGGATCAAGTCCTACATTAGGCTCCCTCCCACATCTTCCTTCCCTTCCAGGGAACCTGCTTCTCCCTCTACCTTTGTCTCTGCCTCTCTCTATGTGTCTCATGAATAAACAATTAAAAACTATTTTTAAAGATGTAAGATTATAACAACAGGAGCTAGTAAGTAAAGGGTATACAAGGTCTCTTACCATCTTTGCAACTTCTCTATAAATGTAAATTTTTAAATTAAAAGCTTATTTTTTAAACACAGAAACTTAAAAAAAAGACAGTAAGAAGAAAGCAACAGTTTTTTGTTAATTTATATTTTTTTCAAGAAAACCATTTACTTTGTTAGGTTTTTAAATTAATTTCCACAGAACTTAATCTACGTATTCATTTATTTTACAATGTTTTTAACAAACACAAGTGTATAAAAATGTGTTTTTATATGTATATTCCTCCACCATAACCAGCTCTTTCCATCATTTTTACCAGTCTTGCTTCATTTAATATTTTTTAAAAATCAACATGAAACAAATAATGCAGCTAAAAATAGCAATCAATTTCTTGGAAATCAGAAAAAGAATGGTACTACTAATAACTACATTCAAGATCTGGTTCTTTGAACAAACAAATAAAATAGATAAACCATTAACTGATCTATTTCTTAAAAGATAAAACACAAATTGACAAAAGACATAAAAAGATAGTTCGAGAAAAAGGAAATTTAAAAAAGACTTAAATGTTTGAAAAAGATACTAAATATCACTACTAATAAGAGAAATACAAACTATAACAAGATGCCATGGTTTAGCTATCCTACTGGCAAAGATCAAAGCACTCAGGCATCCTTGTGTACAGTAGACAAAGTGTAAACTGGCACATTCTTAATAAAAGATGATTTAGCAATATTTTTTCAAATTAAAATATTCACATACCCTTGACCAAGCAATTCCACTTCCAAGAAATTATGCTACAAATACACTTACAAATGTATACAAAGAAGCATGCACAAAAAAATTATTTACAGCATTCCTCCTAAAAGGCCATACTTGCATATTAGAAGTAATTCAAATGTTCAATAATAGACGATTATGTTTTAAATTATTATAGTACATCAAAATAACAAAGTATTATAGCACCACTGAAAAGACCAAAGCAGCTCTATATAGAAAATTTTGAAACAGCCTCCAAAATATACTAATAAGTTTAAAAGCAAGGTTTGGAAGAATTTGTTTAGCATGGCAAATCTTGTGTGTAAAATAAGAAAGGAAGGAATCCCATGTCCTATCATGGAACTTGTAGAGTTGGACATGTCTGCTCTTGTTAGCAGCTGGGTAGATTTTACTGTCCACAGACATCACTTTGTTCCTGAGCGCGAATTTCTTCATGCTTTACTAAATCCCTCCTCTCTTCTGCCTTCCTTTTTGAAGGAATCTAGTACCTAATGTAATAATCCTCTTCATTCAACATGACTGGATATGTTCCTCACCCTATAAGCACTAACTGCCTGGTTGGTCGTAGGCATGTTGTAAGTGTATGATAAGAGAAGAGGTTTTCTGTAGTGTCACTAGGAAGGCGCTAGACACTATAATTATAACAAAGTTCAGGAGATATCCTAGTGGTACATAAATCTTCAGAGTGCAGGATGTTAAACTGCTCTTATCAGGTGTTCACTGCCAAGTCAGACCCCATAAAGGCCTTTTCCACACCTCTACTCTCTACTTTGCTGACTCTCACAGCAAAACCAGAGAAATGGTGGGGGGGTGGGGGTGGTTTGCAGGCAGGGAGGAAAAAACAAAACAAAACAGTAACAACACTGGAGACAATGACCAGAGAAAAACAAATTTCAAAGTGGGTGGGCCGGGGTGGAGAAAGAAGCTTCTCTGGATATGCTCCAAAGTAGATTGTTTAACAATTTTTAAGTTACTGTGTGAACAGGAGAGTTGCTGGACTTACGAAAATTTATGAAAGCAAGACTCTTCCTGTTCCACACATAATCAAAAGATCAATTGTCAGACCATAATGCATTTTTTCATGGGTTCTCCTACCAATCAAAAGCACCAGCCCTTGGGCCCGTGGGTGGCTCAGTTGGTTAAGCATCCAACTCTTGGTTTCAGCTGTAATAATCTCAGGGTTGTGGAATCGAGCCCTACATCAGACTCTGCAACTCAGCGCAGAGTTGGCTGGAGATTGTCTCCCTCTTTCTCTCTCTGCTCCTCTCTCCGCTCATGTACTCACACACACTCTCTCTCTTTCAAATAAATAAATAAAATCTTAAAAAAATAAAAAGGCACCAGCCCTCCACCTCCATTGCCAGGCCCTACCCACAGGCTCCAACCTTAGTAAGTAGAGGCCTAGATTCTGGAGGCCAGTTCAGAAGACAAATATGGCACTATTTGGATATGCAAGCTCTTCCGATGTCACCCTGGCTGATCTTGTTGGGAGAAGGCTGAAGACACTGCAGTGTTGTTGAGAAGAAAGAGGCTCCAGGGAAAACATCCACGGGAGATAACCTCAGCCAGAATCAGAGGTATCCCAAAGCTACTTACCCATCCCCACCAGCGGTCATGCAAAGAAACTACTGTCCTAGTCTCCTGGAGCACTCTTGCAATATGTACCATCAGAGTGCATCTGATTTGATACACGACTAATATTTTTCTTGCATAATTGTGGTATTTAACATTTTACCATTCTTCCTTTGCCCCTAGGGAGTAATTTAGGTAAGCCAGGGGATCTCAATCAGAAAGGGATGTCTTTTTCAACTTCAAAGTAGCCCAACCATCTCTCCCACAGGTTCTAGAGCCAATGAGGATAAGCAAGGAAATGGGTTACTCTGGAATTCCCTTTAGTACCAAATGTAAGTAATCTTTCGAATTTAGAAAATTACACTGGCTTCTGTGGCTTCTTTGAGGAAACTAAAATCCTTTCAAGGGTCAAGATGAAGTCACCTAAAGAGTTTCTCACATCTGAACCAAGAAAATCAGAGTCTTCGTTCCTCCTTTTAACTGTTCAAATTACAAGAACTCCTTCTCAATTTGGAAAATTTTAATTCAACATCCATAACGATTTAAATACACAAGACTAATGTTTGCCCCCTTTATTACATACCAAGTAGAAGAAAAAGTATCACTTATAAAAGAAATTCATCTGTTTTCAATGATTTTTAAAATCATTTTTATGCTAATCTGCATAGAGATAATATTCTAATTATAAATGTTACATATATAATCACTAAAACAGATCCAAGAGAACCCTTACTTGGTAAACTTTAGTATGTACAAAGGTGGGAAAAAGAGCCAGGAATGGCCCTTTAAGGTTTGTGGAGTGAGCAATTAGGTAAGCAGAAGTACCACTTACTGAAATGGGAATACTGGAGTCAAAAAAGATTGGGGTATGGAACGCAAGATTTAAGTTTTACACTTTTGAAGGAACCGTTGCAATTCACTGTCCAAGAGAAGTTGCCACAGAAACAGACATTCATGAGTTGGAAAGTCAAGGAGGAAATCTGGACTACAGATATAAATTTGAGAATGGTTACCTTATAAATGGTACTTGCAGGAATGGACTTGATGTAATCATAGCAAATTGTATAGAGAGAAGAGGAATGGAAACACTGAACCCTTGGACACACTGACATGTAGAAGGTCTGGAAGGTGAAGGTATCTCACATGAGATACTGGAAAATAGGGAATCATCAAGAGAAAGGAAAGTGCTGTCCCTGAAAATCAAATGAACAAATTGCTTCAGGGAGGAAGGGAACTGTATCAAATACTCTACGAGGAGAGTGAGATGAAGATTGAGAATTAACTACTGAACTTGGCAAAACAGTTTGCAGGTGACTTAACCTGAAGGGTGACAGTAAAACAATGGGGAGGAAAACCTGATCTGAACCCACAGGCACACACACACTGACACACACTCCTGCTTACATCCCTCTGATGTTAGAACCTAATCCACCTAGGGTCATTAACTGCTTTGTACTATATCTCACTTCAGTGGACAACTTTATACAGCTACATTTTTTATTTGACAATTTTGAATATATTCTTAATAAAGGGTGTCAGAAGAAAAAGAGACCTGAGGCAACTAGGAAGTAATAGTTTATATGGAAGATAATGTTCCCATTAAAATAACTGCTCCATTCAGGGTGGCACGAAGATGCCCTCAAAGACCTTAGTGTCATTACTCTGTTGACTTTGCTAATAAGAATAAACAAAAATTTTTTGGACAAGCAGAAGCCACAGAAACTCCCTTCTCTAGCCCCCAAAGAGAGAAACGAGCTGTGAAGGCTGGAGTCAGCTTGGACCCGCCTCACACAGAAGTTATCTATTCATTGGTCTGTGTCTAACAAGAGCCAGCAACATCGAAGAGGATGCAGAGTGAGACTCTCCTGTTCTTACCAAATGGCCTATTTAATGCGCTGTCCTTTATTTAGGGTTTCTGAGCTCCCCAAAGGGTGCATACATTGCCTTTCAGCCTTGAGGAAAAAGAATAAAACATACAATTCATCACTTTACCAAAAGGGATAAGTACTCTTTCAATTAATGTGCTAATCTCTAATGAAGACAGCAGCCATTAGTTAAACAAGCAAACCATTAGGGTTGGAACAGAAATGCCAGTACACTCACAGATCTACAGATGGCTGCTAGATATTAGCCACGACCTACAAATCCTGAAAAGAGATTAGCAAAATGTAGTCTATTTCTAAGACTGAAAGCTCGACTACTGTTAAGTGAAACTGAGGAGTGGACTAGGCCCATGAGCACGGCTGGATCTCAGAAGCATAAATGCCAAAGAGAGAGGAGCAATGCTCTGAAACACTGACATAATTTGATGCCATTTATGTCCATTTTAAAAAAACACTCACAAAATAATATTCCATATTGGAGATACACAGAGAGAGAAAGAGAAAGAGAGAGAGAGAGAGAGAGTTTTCATAGAGTCATATAATGCTCCATGTTATACTACTGACGGTGTTTGCCTCTAGAGGGGCTGGAAAGGGAAATGGGACAGGAAACGATGGTTAAATGGGATATTAACAGTTAATTCTAGGTGATTCTAGGAATATGGGTATTTGTTATGCTCTTTTATATTTTACTATATTTGTTTTAATTTTATTTATCTTTTAGAAGATTTTATTTATTTGAGAGAGAGAGAGAGACCATGGGTGCACAAGCAGTGAGGAGGGGTAGAAGGAAAGGGAGAGGCAGACCCCCAATGAGCAGGGAGCCCAACTTGGGACTCAATCCCAGAACCCTGAGATCATAACCTGAGCCAAAGATAGATGCTTAACCTCCTGAGCCACCCAGGTGCCCCATTTGGTTTAATTTTTAAAAACATTTTTAAATAAAATGATAACATACTGAAGAAGCTACATCATGAAGTTCTCTGGGTAGGAAGGAATTGTGGAGACCTGCAGCCCATATAAGGAGTGTCCATGAGTGGCCACCGCCACATCATCTGTCACATGGATTTGCCTGTGCATTGACCCTAAGTCTCTCTGCACCTTGACTACTGCCATGCAGTCTGGCAATCATTTCACAATTCACTTATCCTGGGATGATGTGGTCAGGGAGTTCACAACAGAGTAAGAGTTTAACTGTAAAGAACTACTGGTGGTCCAAGGATTTTACAGCTCTTGGGCCAAGCTGTCTCAGGAGCAGCTTCTCAGCCAACCACTCAACAATTCATCAGAACCCATCCAGCCACACTTCTGAACACCAGGGAATGGACCACTCTGACTCTTCATTAGACAAGCATTTCAGGGAAGACAAGGAAACTTAGCAAGATGAAAACTTGTTAGCAGACCCCAGAAGCAGTCACTAAGTAAAAGCTAAGTAGCAGAAAAACAGCAAAGCTTGTTGATAAATCAGACTCAGGAAGAAGAGTAAAGTATCAATTATGTTAAAATCCAAATTATCATTTTGGCAAGTGCAATTTGGCATCCAGATGGGCCACACTAAACAGTTCAATTCCATTTAATTATTTAAATATCATTTTGCAAATCACTTACTCTGCAAGTAGAACTGTTTAAAATCTAATGTTTTATAGGAACCACATTACAGTTTTGCTACACAGAGGAAGACTCAGTAGTCTTTCCATCATTTACAATAGATAACTCTAAGGTTTCACTGGACTGCGTGTTCCAGCAAGGAAGAAGGGAACTAATACTCAGTAAGTTCCTTACCTCTACTGGGCCTAGGGCTACAGTGTTTTAGCCACCTTAACTCAGTTCATCCTCACAATAGTATAAGATCACTAGCATCTAGAGATGCTGTCTTTCTTGAAGATTTATTCTAGAATCTCAAGTTTCTAGAGATGAAAAATTTAGGATTCGACTGTTGAAGTAATCTGCTTAAGTTCAGATGTTTGGGAAGCAGCAGATCCAAACTTCAAAGACTTTCTTCTAGAGACAGCTCATTTAAAATAATAATGAGGGGATCCCTGGGTGGCGCAGCGGTTTGGCGCCTGCCTTTGGCCCAGGGCAAGATCCTGGAGACCCGGGATCGAATCCCACGTCGGGCTGCCGGTGCATGGAGCCTGCTTCTCCCTCTGCCTATGTCTCTGCCTCTCTCTCTCTCTGTGTGTGACTATCATAAATAAATTAAAAAATAAAATAAAATAATAAGATAAAGTAATATGGATTTTAGTAGGAAACATTATATGTAGCCACCACTGTAAATGAAAATGAAAATTCTGTGATATACCTGAAGAGATTTCACAAGAGAATCTGGTAAGAAACATGAATTCTTTGGCTGATGAGCCCCTGCCCCCCCCCCCGTATTCTGTGGACTTCGGAAATCTCCCTGAGATTGAGTAATCAACAATCAAAATTTAATGAACCCGTGAATCCCTGGGGACCTTGTTAAAAGGCAGATTCAGATTCACCAGGTCAAGGATGGAGATGAGATTGTGTAGCTCTAATAAGCTCCCCATGATAATGATCTTGGTGGTCCATGGACCAGAGTTTGAGTAACAAGGTATTATAGAATATTTAACTATTTTCAGGTAAAGATGGCCTCCAGGGACAATCTTCTGCTAAGAGAAATCATTAAATTATATTTTGAATCATAGGATCTCCTATTACAAAATTATTTTTTTACATCCTTAGATTTATATCTTTTAGAACAAACATTAAAGGATTATTTATCTACAAAAAGGCTTCTCTTAACTTTCTAAAACTACAGACCTATTGTTTTACAAAATATCTACCAAAATTCTGTGGTCTCTTTTTCAACACATTGATTACTCAATTAAATATAAAGTAAGCATATGGAATAAGCTATTTGCAAGACAAACTTTCTGCCAGTGACCATTAATATATTTTGCCTCACATAACAAAGAAACTGGTTAAAAACAGCAGATAATACTGGACAATTCTAAGCATTTTTAATAAGATATGTCTCTACGATCTCAATAAAATGATCCAAGACATGTTAAGTATCCTTTGAGAGATTTTTTTTGTAATATCATCTTAAAAATTACACTAAAGTTTAAGTATTACAAATAAC